>NW_010253515.1:77016-118221 GCF_000690775.1 Eurypyga helias
AAATCCAGAACAAGACTTGAAATCTTATCAGTGAAGCCCTAGTTCTGCCACCATTACCCACAATCTCACTTAGATACACAGAAAAAGTGCATATGGGACTATATGGCATTTCAGGTAACTTCTGAACTCCGATACACAGCAATAAGCAGCAGGGGAAAAAAAAAAAAAAGCCAAAACCCAACCAACTGAAGAAACTGATGAGATCCAGAACAAGACTTGAAATCTTATCAGTGAAGCCCTAGTTCTGCCACCATTACCCACAATCTCACTTAGATACACAGAAAAAGTGCATATGGGACTATATGGCATTTCAGGTAACTTCTGAACTCCGATACACAGCAATAAGCAGCAGGGGAAAAAAAAAAAAAAGCCAAAACCCAACCAACTGAAGAAACTGATGAGGCACCAGCAAGAACTTGCTGACAAGCAGATAAATCACTTGAAAGGCATTGGTCACAGTTGCATCTGGACACCAAAGTGACACAGTGGAAATTTCATCTATAGTCCCTGTGCTTTGGTGTCACTGGACACATAGGGAGAACCAAAAGGAGACACAAGGTATAAGGAAGCAGATGGAATTCAGACTGCCTTAATCTAGGCTCAAGTGCTTCAAAGTCCACCATCCAAAATATTTCTTCAATGTTCTTAACAACAGCTGCCTCTTATTAACCATGAAATGAACGTATGCTGATTAATCTTTAGAAAATCATGCAGATTTTAGTAGAAGATGTGTGAAATCATTAAGAGATAGTTACTTGCAACTGGCTCCTTTTTTCCCCCCAATGAAAGCATCTGTTAAAGCTGTATAGTCCATCTACACAGGGACTGCATAATTAGAGACATTGTTGTCTACAGTGACTATGTGTGAGAACAAGTATGCACTTAAGAATGCAGTGAAAGAGAAATTAGAAATTTTCAGGGAAGGAATCTAGAAAGCAAGCTCTTCACAAGCAGTTTTCAAAAAGATTACCCAAGATAAAATGTCAGACCAGCTGACAGTCAATAAGAAACATTTTTTACATCTTGATTTTTATTTAGTCTCAAATAATAGTGTGATAGGAAACTAGAACATGTAGTCAAGAGGAAATAATTGTAAGAAATATTAGTAAAAAAAAATGCTACCGCTGCTCATTTTCATATCTTCACCAAATTAATTCAGGTTGTGGGTTTATTGATATGAAGAGGTAGACTTTATGTAGAGAGGAGGAAGGATGAAAGATAACCACAGTAAAGGAGAAGGGATAACTACCCCTATGCCACTAGAAAAGCGAGAAGACAGAGATAAACAGAGGCAGTGTGAGATGATGGCAGTGATGACCTATTTCTTTTTCCAAAAAGCAACATTGCCCCATTAATTCTTCTGCCAGTGCCCTATCTGACACAGCAATCAAACTGTCCCAGTGCTATGCAACACAGCTTGCTTATCACTTAACAGGAGGTGCTGCATTACAGTGGGATTCACCTGCCCTATCCCAGGCAGCTGGGCTGCTTCAGGCACCCAAACGTTTTCACTGGCTTATCTCATCCCCACACCACTACCACTCTCCTGGCGTTATGTCAAGTAAGTGACTACGTTCAGGTGCTTGAAAATCCTCACACATCCATGGCAGCATTTCCAGCATGCACATCCATAACAACACATGTCGCTAAGCCACGGTAAAACCTATTATTATTTGGAAGGCACTGTACTATTGATGGGCAGGTGAGGTCAGATGGGGAGCCTGAAAATAATGCAGCAGGACAGTGTGGAAAACACCGAGGCCACACAGGATCTCCCTAACTGACCATTGGGCGGCTGGGGAGGAGTGAGACAGCAGATACTGAGAGCAGGGTCCTTTTTGTGGGTCCTTGAGACTTCATGAGCAGACCAGCCAGAAGGCATAAGTGGGAGATGAGGGTGGTTTTAGCTTTAGTTCAGTGTCTGGTCCAACACAGATCTCAAAGCCATACACAGAATGAATGAGATGAGGGACAAGGGGCGTTTTGGTAAGTGCTTAACATTGGGACCCTACTGCTCCTTGGCTTTATCTCAGCTGGTACCATGTGTCTTGAACAATGCCTCAAAACTATCCATTGTTTTAGGGGTTTGTATTTTCTCAGTAGAGGCCAATGTCTGTCTTCCTTGTCCCTGACTCCAGACCTGCTTGAAGCACGTCTAAATTTCTGAGCAGCAGAAGCTGCCGGGGAGCACTCACAAGCATCACAATGCAATCCCCTGTACTGTTGTATCGTTGGAGTGTCCTCTGGCCTGAATCAGCATTCTTCCAAAAAAACACCCAAGCATCCTTAAGGAGTTAGCATGGCCCAGAGATCCTTCCCAAAAGGCAGCTGGTTGCTGCCTTCCTATTCTGGGGACTATGAGAGTTGAACTGTGTAGACATGAATTGTCCCACGCTGGATGGCATCAGTGCTAGAAAACTGCTTGAGGATTTGTTTTTTAAATGTACTAGCCATTAAGTAGCAGGACATCTCTTCTGTTCTTGCAGTTTGGTGGCCCAGACCTTCAGCACCAGGTTTATCCACGTGCCTTTAAGAACTTGAAGCAGTTTCTATTCTATCCCACTTTATTGAAAGCTAGGGTCCTGCTAAGGTCTTGGAGACAGCGATTTAGGACATATCAAGACATGCATGAAAAGCCTTTCACAGCTATGAAGGGCGACCACAGAGCTGAGAGGTTTTGTTTTCTTTTCCTGTGCAATTTGGAATTAAACTCATTAGACGGCTGTGGTGGGCAGAGAGCTGTTCGCAGCTATCCGCAGGCTGGGTGAGGTACAACTTGTCAGCAAGTGGTTGTGGGCAGAAGTGATAAGAAGTTTAAGTCTCAATTCGTTTATCTAAACATGTATATCTAGTATAATCAGAGATGTCCTAGAGCATCATGCCTTGCTTGAGCTGCTTCTCCATGAGGATAAGGGTCACCCACAGGCCAGGCTTCATAGCTGCCAATTCCATGCGGGACATCTGCTTGTCTCTGTTTAAAGTACTGACTTGAATCTTGCAGGAGCCTTTATCTGGAGCAGCTGGAAAGTCTGCTGTCCTAATTGAGAAAGCCACTGAGGTTGAAGACCTTGATGTCAAGATGGTTGATAGTGGGTGTTTGGAAGAATTAAGTGTCTCCTGCAGGCAACTGTATTGCAGCTGGGTGCAAGCATCTAACTGGGAGAGATGTCTACCTGTACTTTGGATGCGTAGCTTAGGGCAGACAAGTTGGAGTGAAGGAGTCTAATAAATTGCTTTGTCACAAGCATAACAAAAGCATTAATGTGCTCTCATTTAGTGGAGGCAGTAAAGTTCTATGGAAACCAACCAGTATGATTTAGCACTGGCTTTAGAAGTTCTTTAATGTTATTTGCTAATGGTGCAACTGTCCTGTTGGAAGGCCCTTACAGGGAAGAGCAATCACACTGTCTTGCAAAGAGGCTGAAAACCAAACAGATTTATAAATGACTCAGTGAAGAGCTCAAAAAATGGCCAGACTAAGCAGCCATCTGCTCTCCTCCTTCCCAGCGGAAGCATAGGAAGGTAGATCACACAGGTGGCGATACTTCCTTCAGAGTTTAGGAGCCTGGGCTAAGGCTTCTCACTTTTTCCTCTCTACTTGTACCTAAAATTAATTTAGGGGACTCTCAGAAAGTCCGTATTTAACTCTGAGCACACAGACTCTGCAGCAGAGCAGTGGGCTGGTGGCAAGGAAACACAGTGGAGCTGGAGGCAAGGATTTCCCAGGGAAGAGTGCCTGAGCATAAAGAGTCACTGAAATGTCGTAGGGAATTCACTGAGGTCCTTGCGACAGACTTCTCCGGGCTGCTGTGGAGGCGGTGAATGCTTCAGGAGGGGAAGCCTTTCCTCTCGTTAAAAAACGCCACTCTGGCAATTAAAGGTGACATTTCCAGAAGTCCTCGCCAGAGTGCAAGCCTCTTTCATTAGAGCCAGCTGGAGTTTCAACACCAACATTCATGAGATCAGTGTCAGTCCAGCTCTCTCTGAACCAAATTAAAGTAACTGTGCAGCATTACATAGCAAACACAGATCAACTTCAAACTGTTGGGTTTTTTTCTGTAATCAGTTGGAATAGAAAGTGATAACTAGTTGAGCACTGTCTCATTGGTTTTGAATTCACTCAACCACCTGGGTGAGCTTATACATAAGAGAAGCAGCTATAAAAAAAAAATAGGCCCTATTCACATACACAAGATAATCCCAGAGGATACTGCTAAATGAAACAGAGAGCTAAATAATTTAAAAAGCTGGATTTTATTTATTTGGCCATAGCAGAATAAACAAGGTGGAGAATGTATTGTGCTGATTGTCAAAATTGCATCACAGGAGCAATAATCAGCCTTTTAATTACTTTCCTCTGTAGTCAGCTTAGATCGATACCAACTTGTCTGTTTGTTTTATTTGAATACTACTATTATTTTTTTTTCCTTTTTTTTTTTTTTTGGAGAGAGAGAGGGGACATTGCGTGACTGTGCAGGTTCTGGAAGGGAGAAAAGATCTTAAGGGTTTGGCAGGTGAAAGCAGAATGCCTGCTGGAAGTGACACGTATGCGCCTCCTCCCCCAGTGTTTCTGAAATAAAGAGGAGATTTGCAGTGTATATATTTTTGACAGGACAACAGAAAAATAAGACCTGAATAAATGAATCTGTGACTTGTTTCCACCTGCAAAGGGGGCCTCCCCAGACTGAGCAAACTGGAAATGACTCATTATCACAATCAAGGAATAATAAGGTTCTTATAAGAATTGCCTATCTAATCATCAGGGATCTGTACTTGACAACCCAGGCCTGTGTTCCTAAAATAGGTTTTATATGCCAGTGTCAAGACTGTCACTGTTTATATGACTGTCAAGAAAACAGGAAAGAAAGAATGACCTAAAAGATATCTTAGTGTAGGCCTCCTCTTTGTCCCCATTAGCTAATTCCACCTTCTAATCTGGTGACAGCATGCAATAAGCCAGAAATTTCTGCTGTATGCCTCTGTTTCCTAGGTACTGAGGGCATGTAACTGGACGACCAGGTTCTCATTCCAGGGACATGCTTAGCATCTCATTCATGTACATGACTTTTATTTAAGCTGCACAAATTAAAACCAAAAAGACGGAGAAGTCTGACAGGAAAGGGATGAATTTTAGGTGCATCTGGTCCAATATCCAAAACAAATAAAAATCTCACACTCGCCCAGCCTAACCTTACTGAGCTCACTAGACTTGCTAAACTGATTTGCTGTTTGACCTGAGAGTTGCCTTGGTGCCCACATGCCTGAGCATGCCCTAAAACGCTGGTCTGAGTAGTTTTGGGGCTCAGCTCCAGCCTACAACACACAGATTCAGAGTTTGACAGAGCAGAATGGCCTGATCCAGAGGCTTCAAGGGGCACTGCCACATACAAACCCGTGTGTTGCACACAGGAGGCGCTCATTTTCACACCCCCTGCGTGAGCATTTACAAATCTGGTGGAATGAATCCTAAACCCTGATGCCTGCAATTGAAGCAGTCAAGAGCTGCACTTGGAAACATCATCTAATACTTCAGTTGGATCTGTCCCATTGTGCTGCCATAAATGGATTATTTTCTTTACAATAGGAATATGCATATAGGAAATGTAAATTTTAAGCAGCTGGGACATACTGTCAATTTATTCAGACAGCTGCAAACAAATGAAAAGAAAGGTCAAGGCTTACTTTCTGCTCTATTAAAGTAAGTTAGCTGTACTGCATGGAGATGTCCAGTTTTGCAACACTCTGTGCAAAATGGTCTTTCTTATATAGGCCTTCTGGCTGGAGAACAAGTGCGACAAGAAAAACAGCAATGTAAACAATTCCATTTAACTACATTTATATGGGCAAACACACAGAAATGTCTGGACAAGCTTTAGCTCTCTAACAGATTCTCAAGGTGAGGGCCGGAGCGCCAAGATTTCACTACTCTTATGCTGAAAGAGTTGTTGCTATGCTGAAAAAAAAGTTGGAAACCTGCATACAAATACTGAAGATGAATTTGTACTTCATGCTACAGTTCTTCATTGGCAAAGAGAGAATGAGCTGGGTGATGTAATAACAGTTTTTCATCTCAAAGTTCTACTAGGCTGTATATTTTCTTTGATAATTATTGTGATTTCTTTTAATGACTTGAAGAGTGCCTCAAGCTTTGGCAGAGAGGTGCCTTTTGTTAATAACAGTATTATTAATTATAATAATTGCATATTTCAATAAATGTTTTTTGCTGTGGTGTATTTTGTTGTACCTCCATGAAGTTTCCAGCAGTTCCTATTTTAAACTGAGAGATATTGCTCAAGACTACATCTTTTTCCAGCATACTCTGAAGACCTTAATGAGCAGGAGCAATCAAAATGGAAATCAAATTTTGTTTCAAAACTTGACATCCTCCCAAAATGCAGGGTGTCTGCTACTTCGGAAGTTCATTTTTTGTATTTGAAATAGAGTTCTGAATCAGATCTAACTTCAGTTTCAGATTTTTGGAAATTTCTTGCAAACTGTAAATTCCAGGAGAATAATTAAATAAATAATGACTAATTAACTAAATAAAAAAGCTGGCAAGAAATTTGAGGTTTTGCTCATTTTATTTTTTCTTCCTTGTAGGATCAAGTATGGACAAACGCAGAAGTGTTGTTACAGCCTTCTCAAATATACAGATACAGCGACTGAGTCTTGTCATACTGAGATAAAGGATGAAAGAATACCGGTCTGAGAACAGCCAAACAGTCTTAAGCTTCTCCAGTGACAATTACATGAGAGAGCAGGCAGGACTGTCATAAATGCTGCAGGAGATAGGAGATGCACCATGCAAGCATTCAAAATCTATTGGCAGTGAAACTTGCTTTGCACCACTCTGGTAGTATAGTTTAGAGCTTTTGATTGTGGATAGATATTTGCCAGATAAGATTTAAAAGAAGTAAATTAAATTAACATAAAAACTGTTAAGGAGGAAGTGCAAATTTAATAACTTCCTCCTTCTGTTTTATCATGTGAAATAAAAGGAAGCAGAGACTGTGCCATGATTCTGCATTATCCTTATGGGTAATCATAAGAAACACAAATTAAGAGAGCAATAATTATTCTGTTTCACTGCTGAATTGTAATACAGGATTTAATAGCACTTGAATGGCAACATGACTCTGAAAAAACATGGAAAAGATACCATTCAAAGGGAAAAATATTCCGATCTGAGACAATAGGTTCAAAGACAAGAAAATAGATGTTTGTGAAAAGAAGAATCCCTGTCAGATACAAGCACTATATGCAGATAATGAAGCTGTGAGGAACGGAGGAAAGAGGTTGGATGTGCTCAACAGCTGTTTTTCTTCTGAATTTGAAAAGAGACTAGAAGTTGTGTCTGTTACATACAGTGTCCTGGATGGAATAGGGAAGTTACCATGTGTAGCTGCAGAGACAACATCTGCCGGAGAACTTGCATCTGAAAGCCCTAAGGAAATTAGCCAAGATCTTTGAAGGCCCATGGTACCTCTTTTAGCAAAGCTTGGAAAACTGAAGAAATTCCTGAGGATTTAAAAACTCTTGGTACTGCTCTGGTGTCAGAAAATGATGAAAGGAATGACACAGGTAGCTATCAGATAATTATGCTGAAAGTGTTGGTTAGAAAATGCAGGGCCATGGGTTTTGGACTGCAGAACAAAGAGTTAGAAGCTGTAAATATTTTTGTTGGAAGGTAGGATTTGTTTGTTGATTTTTGTTCTGAAGCTGGCAGAAAATGGTAACTATACTGATGTCACATACTTGGATTTCTCCAAGGCATTTGACTTTCTATCCATTACATTTTACTAAGAAACATGAATTATATGAAATTAACACAGCATAACACATAACAAGTATGTCATAAAGTGGTTCCTGGAGAGATCTCAAGCAGTTGCTACAAAGGAAGAACAGATCTGTTTCCAGCACTGAGTCTTAAGCTGGCACTGTTCAGTATTTTCATTAGCAACATCGATGACCATACAAAGTGTTTTCAGGTAGGGTTCCAAAGTTTGTTGGGTTACAAAATATAGAGAGAAACACAATACAGGCAGCATCAATATAGTTGCCTGCTTAAACAGTCACAATCCCATAAAATGTGTTTCAGTACAGACATGAGACAATGCCGCTAGAAATAAAAATGCAAAGGATCAGTTCCTTCCACAGGAAGGTGGGCTTCACCTCAGCCTCATGCTAGACCCTTAATAGAGCCATGTGTTCTGGCCAGTGTTTGTTAACTCTGATTTGTAAGTCTAATTATCTAGTATTTTAAACTTATACTACCAATTTAGATGCAATCAGGGGTTGTAGTTGAGGGGTATAGAGTTAGGTGAGATTTATCGTTACCATTCTCCATGGAAAAAGTGGCTTCAAGAAAGACTTAAATCATTATATTTGAAAAATCTGATCTCAGAATAGTGCAGTGGCAATATAGCACCTCTGATCCTGGGATATAAAAGGGAGAATATCTCATAAAGACTAGGAAATGCCATGGCTGTCCACACAGCTTTGACCAGGCTGTTACTGCGGTTTCAAGACTGCTCATTGTCCACTGTTTCAAGAAGAATATGGAAATAGCAGTGTGGCTATAAATGTGACCTAAAAGTTCAAAGACAAACCTTTTGTAAGAGTGTAAAACTACCTACTACTACTACCCTACCTACTTACCCAGCTACCTAAGGGTGTACAGTTGTACAGCTGTAAAGATGTACAACTTTCTAAATTTGTTGAAGAGGAGAGGTCACTCATCCCATATGTTAGTGTTTATGATAAGACCTGATGATAGGATGATTTCCAATCTTGTTGGCAAAGGCTTAATGAGAGATAATGGCTTGAAGTTCAATTTAGACAAACTTGGCCTTGACATTAGTTCCATTTTCCTAGCCATAGTGTGAGTCAAGCACTCAGAAAACTTAACTAGGATGGTAGCGGATTTAGACCCTCTTAACTGGTCAGAAATATTGCTAAGGATGTGCTCTAATCCAGAAACTAGATGAAGGAGTGAGGGCTATTCTGGTGACTTCCTAAGGTGCTGGAATAAGCAGATATGTAGACTGTGTTTTTTTCTTTCTCTCCTTTATAATCCATGGTGAAAACATGGAACTAGACATTTAGCTCAACATGCTTGCAACTTCCACATTTAGACAGAGACTTTAGTGTATCTCATAATGTCACATTTTCACTAGGCTGCTGGGGGGGATTCCCCACTCTTATGTTCCGTGTCCAGATATATTTTTACGCTTATACACTTTTACCTCCCCCTGAATCACTGCAGGTTTGGAGGAAGGGCTGCAGATCAATGTTCTTGGGGAGCAAAGGCAGGCTTGGTCTCTCCTGCTTGCATGCTGAAGAGTCAGCTGATCACCAGGTTTGAGTCAGTGCAAGCATCTGTAGGTCTTTCCTGTTCTGCATCTGTGGCATTTATAGCCCTGCTTTATTCATCCCTAGCACATTTAAATATCTTTAAAATTATTTTTGTCCCTCATTTGGGACAGGACATGAGGGATAGGGTCTTTAATAAAAACAACTCGAACAAAATCACCATCAAATTAATAACATCATTTTGTAATCATCTGCCATGTTGTCTGCCAGCTACTTCCAATTAAGACTATTTCATAGTCAACAGATTATGATGAACTACAGTGCACAGCTGCACTCTGACTCTATTATAAGCCTGTTCTGCTATGCTGCTTCAGCCATGCAAAACTGAATAAGGAACAGAGATCCATACACAGGTGGTTGGGGAGAAAATCAGTAAAGTAACTCATGTTGTAAGTTAGAAGGCAAAATCTTCAATGTACTAACACTGGAGTCCTCTGAATGTCACTTCAGTAAACATACACTGTCATTATGAGTGATTTTTGGCTCACCAATGCTTTGTGAGGTAATGGTCTGCGTAATGGTTACACATGGGCAATCATGGTAAAGGAAAACACCTAATACATCATCTTACATTGCCCACAATCTATGGCTGAACATTAGCTCATCTTATTCAGTCTGATGCACCTGGGACTCTGAATTACTATTGGAATGAGCTTGAGTATTTTGGAAGCTCCAAAAGCTCTCCTTTCTGAATACCTCACTTTGAAATCCCTCGTTCTGGGCATCCATTGCATCGTCTGAACCTGATACATTTTAACTGTCATTAGCAAGTGGAGAAGATCTTAAATTGAGAAGAACATTTGCACAAAGTGACAATCAAGAGATTTAATACAAGTCTTTCCTGGCTATCACAAAATATTTACTTCACTTTTGGTAACATTGGGCAAGAAGCTGGCAGCAGCAAAAAGGGCAGCAAGGCCAGCTCCGCTAGACTGAATTTCTGAAGTAATGGATTTAGGTTTTTTTTTTAATATGGGCTTGGGATGGGTCCAGCCAGACTTTCAAAACATCACAGGAGAGGAATTACTCAGAGATATAGCAATAGTTTGGTGGTGTGAAAGGACACATCTCTGCTGAAACCAGCTGAGCTCCCGCAGGCTGTATCATCAGAGGACAATAACGATGGTCCTTCTGAGAGCCACTGGCTGCTGCTCAGGTAGCAAGCCCCTCTGCCATGAGTGTGAGAGTGGGGACAGGCTTTGTGTTAAAGCTGGCATGTTCCATACAAGCATGGCACACCTTTCTGCAATGACAGCTTGTTAAGTTTTATTTTTCATAAACACTATCAACTCACTTCAACTGCATAATTTTTCTTCAATTATTTATTGAGTCATGTCCACCTGTTGGATTATTTTGCCTGGTATTGACATCAGGATGACACATCTATAATTATCCAAGTCACTCCAGTTACCTTTTTGAAGTGCTGGAAGAATGGTTGTTTGGGTGTAGGAGCGTGTTATTATATCTGTTGCTGTTAAAATGTGGCAGATGATTTAGATTGATCCTCAGCCTTTCATTTTACTCTTCTAACGTTCAAGAGACCTACATCTGTAAATTAAGAAATGCCATTTGCTAAATTTCTTAATTATAGAGATGTTATTGCACCTTCCAGTACCTGAAAGGGCCTACAAGGAAGCTGCTGGGCAGGGGGGGCAACTTTTTACAAGGGCCTGAAGCGACAGGACAAAGAGCAACGGGTTTAAATTGTAAGCAGGGAGATTTAGATTGGATATCAGGAAGAAGTTCTTCACAGAGAGGGTGGTGAAGCGCTGGGACAGGTTGCCCAGAGAAGCTGTGGATGCCCCATCCCTGGAAGTGTTCAAGGCCAGGCTGGATGAGGCTTTGAGCAACCTGGTCTAGTGGAAGGTGTCCCTGCCCATGGCAGAGGGGTTGGAACTAGATGGTCTTTAAGGTCCTTCCAACCCAAACCATTCTATGAATCTATGACTAATTACTGGTATGGTAGAGAGCATTTCATCCTCAGAGGATGGTATGATGATATAATGGAAGAGGATTCAATGAATTGTTCTGTTTCTTCATACATTGTGAGTAAGTAAAATAAGATATCAGACACTTCTGTAAGGTATAGTTGTTCCACTAGCAGATCTACTAAAAAGCCAGAGATCTTAGAAATTTCCTTTCCATCTATTTTTATTCTGAATTCTCAGTGGTTATCCAAGGTGTGGGGATATCAGCAGTGCAAAAGATTACATGTCAGCATTAGATGTTGAGTGAGGATGCAGAAGGAATGCTCTGGAGCGATGGTAGATCACATCAGGGCATTTTTAGAAAGTGTTAAGATTAATTTGTAGTTCAACTTCAGTCTTCCAAAATGGCTGGATTACAGCTACAATACTTAACATCTCTTATGTATCATTACCAGTCATTAGCAAATGTCACCTGTCATGTTTTCCCATTCCTGCATTATGACATGCATTTCTGCTTCTCGATGACTGTGAATTGCCCCTGTTCGATCCTGAACCATTGAGACAGCTGGTGGGAACATCCAAGATGTCAGTTATCTCCTATGTTTGGCAGATGGACAAGACTTTTTCCAGAAGACCTTTCTGACAGACTCTTACTGAAGCTGTCATATCCCCCACCTGACCCTCATCCTTACTACATTTGCTTCTGTCAGAGGACTTTGATATGTATTTTTGTAATTACTTTCCACAACTTATCATATAACTCTTATTCTTAGTGATGAACTGTGAAATGTAACAGATGGGATTGCAAACCCCCAAAATACCAGGAAGTAGATATTTTCCATGGTTGCTATATAATCACGCAGGGATGTTAGTGACATGTGAAATTGCTTGTGATTTGTAAATCTTTCAAGAACACCTGCAAAAGGAGTGCTGATTTTTTGTTTAAAAAGTAACATGAACCTCTACAACTGTTACCCATATTGGCCTGTAAATTCAATCTTTTGATTTTAAAAAATGATCCTAGGGAGAACTGACGACCAGAGAACTTCTGAGCCATGTAAAGCACAAACTGGAAACAAAAGAAAAAGAAAAGACATGGATGGTTCTGCTGGGGTTTTCACACCCAGTGAGAAGTAACAATCAATTCCTACCACTCTTGATTATTATACTTGTCTTTGAAGAGGTGCCAGTTTTGTACCTTTCCTTTGGGCATGTCTCAGTAATGATGAGTGTGACTAATGGCACAGAAATGCCACGTTTTGAAAAGCCTTGAGGTCACTCCAAGCTCTCCTTTGCACCAAATATTGCTTTGCACAGCATCTATCCTGCACTTAACTGTATGTGAAATATTCTGGGCATCTAGAGAGAATATATACATTTGAGACTAGTTTTAAAATCTCATTAGAATAATATCCAATACCTATTTTTAAAAAGAATGTTTAGCCAAGGGTCCTGGCCAAATTCCAATCCCACTAATTATGTTTTACTGAAATAAATTATCACCTGCAGTTTTATTTGGAGAGAGTCTAATTTTTTGGTTCTTGCTCCATTTGGGTAAGTAGTGTTGCCTTGAGGCGTTACCCATTGCTATGCTTCACTGATAGATACAAATTAGGGATGATTTTTCAGGGAAATACAGCCCAGGATGCTTCAGACCTTGGTCACATCTGGATGGGGTATTCAGGCTGTTTTGCAGGTGAGCAGCCAGAACAGGTCCCCCAAGGACTGACTCCAGCCACAGTGATTGTTGTATTCCACATGTTGAGGCTCCAGCCCTAAATCATATCCTGCTCAGCAGATTCTTGAGCATACATAGTTTCTGCATAGGACCTAGTCTTGATAACAAGTACGTGTGGGATCATTTATCAACATGCTCTCTCCCATTAACTAAATGGAATTAATCACAGGAATGGAGCTACACCTGTGATTGTGGTATGGGCTCCTGTGTTTCAGAATTTTTGTGATGCATTTATCATGCTTCCATTTTTTCTCCTATGTAGTGTAAAAATCATGCTTCTTCAGCAAGACTTTAATGCTGCCTAGAAGTAGCCTGTTCTGATTTTTTTCCATTGCAGAAAACAGTTTTTATTATGATTTCCAAAGACTAGACCTAAACATATATTTAATTTCATTTAGAAGTTCCCAAACACTATAAAACTGTAGAAAATTCACTAAGAAAATATTTATATTCACATATTGGCTGTATAACACAAATATTTTGTCACCATTAACATTCCATGGCAACTTAAATATGAAAACACATACAATATATTTATCTCCAAAGTGCTGAGTATATTACTTTTCAAAATATTTTCAAAGACATTATAATTATTAGGATGAATCACAGAATTTCTTTGCCTTTTGGGTTAGCCAGAACCACTATATTTATTCTCTCTTGATTTTACTGGTAATCAAATTTTTGGCTGTTCTCCAGAAGTGTTCACTAGCCTCAAGAGAGAGTAGTGAACAAGATAGCTGAAAACTGGCATCTTGGAGTATTTCTACTTGACAGGTTGTTAAACACCATCATTCAGCTTATGGCCAGATATGACTGTGAGCCACTCTGGAAGGTCTGCAGGCCTATCAGCATAGCTCTGGACATCACCTAACGCAGCCTTTACTAACTATGACCCAATGTTGTGTTAATATGGCTCCTATAACTCAAAGGCTGGCTCTCAACAACTTAGAGCAGAGTACAGCTATTCTGTTGGCACCCACCTGGACAGAAATCTCTCCAATCTTCCCACAGCCAAAAGGGAGCTTGTCCTCTTTTCTCCCAGAATGCCTCCTTTGCCATAAATTTCAAATTCAATGAAAATATACAAACGCCTGCAACAAAATAATTTTAATCTGGAGTTTGGCACATGGACTAGGCCTCAGGAAACATGGCCTTTGCTGCTGTCCTCCTGATGGCTCCAGGCAAGCTATGCCTCATTTTGTGCCTTGGTTTCTTCAGCTTTATGTCGAGGCTAATTACACTTCATGTTTGTTCTCACCTCTGAGATGTAGTGTTCTGCCAGCAATTCACATAGTGCAGTGACAATTGTGAGAAAGCCCTTGGACAGCCAACTCTGGGACACCCTACTCTCCCACTCCTGTGCCTGTGAAGGAGCCCCTCCTTATGCCATGGCCATGTCTTTGCCCCCTCTAACGAGTTGCATGTGATTGACAGTTGCTCATAACAAATCCAAACAGCCTGCTGAGGACTAGTTATTTTCCATAATCTGCAGCCCTATAGTCAGAATCTAGTTACATGTAGGGGTAGGATAAAAGCATTCTAAACTCTATTCAGGTTAGGTCATTACTGCCCAAATCCTGGTTTGATCTGAGATGAAAGTTCAGCTTGCCTGCTTTCCACAGCTACCTAATACTGTATGTGCTCAAGTTGGCTAGATTCCTCCCTAATTGACCTGAAAGGACCCCAGGCATTTAGATTTAACCACCCACATGTGGTCAGGAGCATCTGTTCCTGGTGAATTACTTTTACCTGTAGGTGAACAGACACCTGAATGCTGTTGATATTCCATGGAAATGTCTCCAGGCTCACTTGTAGCAAAAACTGCAGTGTCATTAGTAAAGGTCATTCTTGCTGTTTTGTGTAAAAGTCAGGCAGTTTCACCTCTTATCAAGACTTCATCCTCCTCTTTACAAGGAGGGAGAGATTTCAGCTTTAATCATTAGAGAGGATTTAGGTTTATCGAGTAAGTTCCCTAAGTTTGCAGACAATGAGTTATCCTTGCTGAGCCCACTCTCTGGTTTCCCACTTCTGCACTGAAGGCAGGTCACAGCAAAATCAAGGCATCCAAGAGCCTCGGAGCTGTGAAGGTTATGTCAGAGCCAACTTCTAGCCCAGAGACTCTGTTGCTCAGCTGAAGCTGCTGGAAGTTTGTTCTTGAATTTTTAGGAGTTATTGTTCCTTTCCAAGCAAGACTTTGTTCTTCATCCAGTATCTTCTGTGACAAGCACACGCTTCCAAGGGACTTGGGAGCGGAGCTCCATCTCTGCAGCATGTGTTGCTTGCAGACACACAGAGAGGCATTCTTACCAGAAGTGTCTGCATAAGCACTCTGAGCAGGGGTATCAGGGTTCACCAGAAGAGATGCCATCACAGTGCCACTGCTAATATCGTCCTCTTTCTTCCTGGAGAAAAATCAGAGCAGCAAGAAGCTGTCATAAACAATGAGGAAGGCAGAGAAGCTCTGAAGGATACAAGAGTACAAATAAATTTCAGGCAACTCGCAGTTATCTGCACATGTTGTATCCAGACTGAGGATTATGTGGGTCAGGACGACAGAGCCATATAAGCTGATTCAAGGTCGAGCCTGCTTTAGTCGCTGAGTATTGGCGATCCCTTAACACGAATACGCTGCTTCTTAGGGACAGCTCGTATTCAGAAGCATCATAGCCGCTTCAGTGTGTCCTACAGTCCCAACTAACAAAACCTGTTGAACATGTACTAATTTGGGGTAGAACCAGCTCAGCTGCCCCTGCTCCATATCCTTGGGTTCCAAACAAGTACAAAATATGACGCATGTTACACAACCAGATCAGAAATAGCAGGGCTTATTAGCCTTGCCTGACGCGAGTTACTTTTGTATACTCGTGCTATTCTGTAGCCAGTTTAAGAACGTCTCCTGCTCCTCAGGGTGCTGGAAAACATGGATACAGAGGCACCACAGAGGTTCTCCAGCAGCTCTTCTTGGGTTGTGCTAGTGTTTTGCTAGTGCTTGTGTATCCTGATGAATCCAAGCCAATTGAATTTGGCTGGACATTACTATCATGTATTCAACAAGCCAGGGACTAGATTATCCCAGTTCTTTCATCTTCAGTAGCCCAGATAATGAGGAGCTGCTGGTGCAATTCTTACAAAATCACGTTTGAGACAATCTTTAGATTGATGTTCCTGTGGCTGTTATACATCATGTTAAAAATACAAACGGTAACTTAAAGAGCAGCTGTTCCCCTGACAGGCTGAGACTTGCAGCTTCACACCAGAGGGAGCCATTTATGGAGGGTCTTTGTAGTGTGCCCCAACTCTGGATTTCTGACGGCAAGAAAGATTAGCAGGTCCTCAGAGCCATTTAAAAGCAGACTGGGAAAAAAAAAAAAAAAGAAATCTTAATTTGCAGAGTCTCACAGTTGGAAAGCCCTCAGCTGACTTCTTCAGGGCTTTCTTTCTTTCTTTCTCTCTTTCTCTCTCTCTCTCCCTTCCTTCCCTTCCTGTTTTGCATGAAAGTGTTATTGCATGTTTTGGGAAGTGTTATTGTCCCTGTGTGTTTTACTCCAATGTAACTATAAATTTCTATCCAAACATGCTCAGAAGCTGTTTGCTGTCAGAACATGAAATCGACTAGTAGATAAGCACACATAAAGGTAGTTATTTCCATCGAGAAATCAAAGGCACAAAACAAATTAACAACATTCTTTGAGTTTTAAACACAGGCAGCTGTATGGGTGGCTGGATAGGTGGTTTTGCTTTTTAAAGTGTATTTCTTTAAGTATGAGCTTGAGTTTAAATGTCCCCAGTGTGAATTTGCATCTGATTATTGATATTGTTATCAGTTTTTTTTATTACAGTTTACTCAAGAAACTCCATCTCACATCTCAAAGTGAGATAGATCATTCATTTAACTTCCTAAAAGTTATACAAGTAGAATAAAGTAGGTCATTTACCTACCTTAATAGCCCATGGAGGATAAGACACATCTCTCAAAGCTCACAATACCTTAAATATATGTTATCCCATATTCCATATCAGCCTTGAAATGGAAAGAACTGAAAGCCCTGACCAGGTGACTACAGCAAGAATGGAGACCAACTAGCTTGGATGAGTTGCATGACATTTAGATGGCTAAAATTAATTATGTTAAATCTTATCCAAAAAGCACAGAAGATATCTAACTGAGATCAGGTTTACGCTAGCAAGTAATTCACAGCAACAGAAACAGATCAATGCTGCACAGCAAAGGCCTTACAATCATGTGTGCTTCAGACTTGCTTAAGCCTGGTCCTCTGGACCGAATATCCCCACACAGCCTGTGTTTCACAGCTGTGTGAAAGGATGGTTGGTGATTTTAACCTCTGTGTCCCCGCTTAGGATTGGCCTGCATTGGTGTGCAGCTGAAGCAGAGCTTCTTGTTTTGTTTCCTTTGGAGGGGATTTAGTTTACCTTCCCCCAAAACTGCCTTGCAATTGAACCAATGCATGGGACACTTGGGGAACTGTGCTACCTCTCCAATCCAAAATGCTTGAGTGCAGTCTTAGTTTTTACTAATGTCTGATAACAGGGGCTGCTGCTGGTCATTAAATCTTAGTGACATAAATGAGACTCATCAGGGACTGAAGAGTTTCCATGAGCAGATCCCTGGCTCAGTTACAAAACCTTATAAGCGTATTGATAAGAGTTTTATTCCAAACTGGGTCCTTATGCAAGATTGTGATGTAAAAAAGCACTTAGAAGCAATTCACAGGACAAGAAATAAACCAAGCAACTTAAGCAGACAAGGTAAGGACAGGCCAAAGTCTTCCTCTCTCTCTTTTAATTTATTTTTCACTACTCATTTCCTGTGTACTCATTTATATTTAAAAAAGCAATTTCCCTAATAATTTATTAAACCCAGATATTGATAAGCTGCCACAACAATAGATTTTCTATGCAGCAATTCAAAACATTTCTTACGCCTTATAGTGTCATAACTTTTATTCCTCTGCCCCATGATTCTTGAAAGATGGTTTTTTTCAGAACTGTAGCAAGAAAGAAGAACAGAAGAAATAGTTCACCTCATTTAAAAAAAAAAAGTGAAAACTTTTTGGGCTGATTCATGTTCTTGAGCTCTGGACTTCCATTTGGACACGACACAGTCGAATTCAGTACCAGCATTTTAATGAGTGGTAGCTGTAGTTACTATCTCCTGTCAGGTTTTCTTATGCACACCTGGTCTATGTGATAAGTGAGTTGCTTTGTAGTCAATGTCTCTATCGCATGAATAGGGCCCTGCCGTTACTTTAAGTTGGTATACCAGTAGTTAAGAGACTGAATAAAAAGGGTAAGCACTACATGAATCAAATACTGAGAAGAGAGCAAAGGAATATTTGCCTCCTGCCAGCAGCAAAAGAATCCAGCTGGGAGGAGCTTAAAGTGGTGCAGGAGAGACAAGACCAATATAGAAAGGAAAGTCGATAGAAAATTTTATTATGGCTAATTTGCTAGTGGTTTGGAGCTGACTACACTGCTAGAATAATTGGGGAATGCACACTGAATAACACTGAATAAGCTTTTGGCTCATGCTCTGTTTTTCAAACTATCCCTGAGCTATTAGAAAATTTAATGATACGTGATTTAATCAAAAATATTTCACACATGGCTGAGAAGATAATGGTGACGTGTGGGGAAACACTGGCCCACACTAACTCCAGGCAAAGCTGGTGAGATATTTGAAAGTTGTCTAAACAAGGTGTATGTACCTCATCACATAGTATACGTGTAAAAAAGTGCTGCCTAGTTTCCCTTAGTGATAAAGGTAGAATAGATTTTTTGTTATTGATTATGTAGCCATAAAATATTTCCACGATTAATTTTGCATTCAAAAGGAATTTTTATTAACATTCTAAAAACCTACAATTTCAGTGACCTTCCAGCACTGAAACAATATACTGGTATTTTGTCACAGGCAGGTGGAACACTTAAAAAATGTATGTTTTCTTTTGCATGTTGGTAGGCTGTTTAGGTTGTTTTTGTAAAAAATATCCTCCAGGCTACCTACCTAATCATTAAACTATTAAAAGCATATTTATATGAAGTCAGACAGAACATATTGGTACATAATTGAACTGCAGTCAATATTCTGGATCACGTTCTTAGCTGCTCTAAGGCACGTGGAATACGCAGGCAAATCTGTTTACATCACTGAGCCTGGACCTTTGTGTTCTTTTGCAGTTCTGAGTCACCAGGCACAAACCCCTCTTCTTCTCACTGCAGTACTATGCTCCAGACTATCAGATATGTCCCAGGCATCAAAATACGTGAAATAAGTGAAAGTTGTTGAGTGATTGATCCAATAACAGCGAGGAATGTTTTAAGAAGAAAAAGCTCATAGCTGGAATTGCAGTCATTGCAGTCACTGTGAGCTGGTCTTAAAGCAGATAGATTGAACTTTAATCAATCAGTATGTTTTTTTCCAGATGGCCATAAGTATGTGTTTTATAATCTGTGTTTTAAGGAGTGTTTGTTTCTTAACTCCTGAGGTGAGAGCAAATTATGACATAACCCTGAACTCAGTCTAAAGAATACCACAAACACGAAACTCTATTTTTCTTTTGGATACATAAATAAAATATCGCTGAAAGACAGTGATAGCCTGCTTTTCTCTGTTTCTCTCACAGGGACATGGATGGGTGCCTGTGAATACCGTGCTGCCAGCACCTTCATTACTTATTCATAAAGAGAAAAAACACTAGGCTTTCTGGTCTAAAGTTAATACACATTCCTCCAAACTTTTACATCTGTGTGCTGGACATTAGGTAAGAATGACAACAAGCAGAGCCCTGTTAGATGCCTTGGACTCCAGGATCTCCACTGATCCTCACTCTACCGCTAACCCCACTTTTGGTAAATCCTGTCTGTGCCACGGATGCATTTCTCTGATATATATTTCTTGCTCAGTCAACCTAGAGAGTCCTTCAAGATCCTGCAAAACCTCTCACCTCAGGAGCAAGCGTATCTAGAGGCCAGCTGGACACCTGGCATCATTTCCCACTGGGGCAGAGAGCTTCCATGTAGTCCTTCTGTCTTCAAATCTTTGGTGATTCTGGGTTGGCCACAGGGCATCTCTGGTAGCCCAGCTTCCTCATCCCCAGAGAGTGGATCCAGAGAGTGGATCTTGGCTGCATGCTTCAGGATCAGGTCTGGCAGTGGGAGCAGGCAGGCAGCAGCCCAGACCCTGTGAAATGCACGTCCCTCTGAGTAACTTCCATTACCCGCCTTTAAGAAGAAACAGATCTGGAGGGAGCCACAATTGTATAACACCAGTATTAGCAGCAGGATGAGGAATGCCCTAATTCCTCGAGTAATTTGGGGTTGTGTAACGCGGCGAATGAGCTTTGCTTTAGCACATGCTCCAGAGCGGGAAGGAGGCACTTGGGGGAATGGGATGAAATATGCTGCGACTCGGTTGGAGGCTGTGGATTAAGTGGGATTTTGAAACAACACAAGCATTAGTCGTAGTAGCAGCGGGGCGTACCAGAAGGTACTGCCTCTCCACCTCTGCAGGAAAAACAAGCAGAGCAAAAATCCACTGTGAAGGTGCAGGACAGCGGGAAGATTCAGAGGGCTCAGTGCCTGGAGTTCAACGATTGCAAAGCCTGCAAACTCCCTTTTTACAAGATTGAGCTTTTCAGTATTGCTACCACTAAGTGCCTTATTCCCAGTGGCTCTCCCGAAAAATTAGAGTATTGCTTAACATTTTGTTATCCAGTATAGCTCTAAAAGGAGCTATTTCCATGTTTTCCCCACTCGGTGTGAAGCAATAGACCCAAAAGGAGGAGAGCAAGGAAAATAACATATTGAAAGCTGAAAAAGAAGCTTTTTTTCCAATATGAATTTAGAATATCTAGCAGAGCGCTCATCGAAAATCCTTATTGTAAGTCAAACACATTGACATTAGAAAGAAAAAAATTAAGCTAGCTCATCCTCAGTGTGCCAGGATCAATTCCAGGGACATTTTAAGTGAGACACCCATGGTTCTGTGAACAAGATTCAGACCTTGATTTAAATCATCTTCTGGAAATTCCTTCCTCTCCACCGGCTGTACACAGAGGGGAATATAGGTCTGCTCCTAACACAGGCTTTTGTTTAGCAACTTAGATCAAGGTGTGATGAATCTGCAGCTGGATCGTTGTGTTCGCCTGGGTGAACTGTGTGTGATTTGCCTCTGAGGACTATAAACTGAAAAAACAGAATAGCAAGTCAAGATGTAGCCGCAACCGTAGCTACAAACCTCCAGAGAGCTCTTTATGTTTCTCTTATTTGGCAATAAATGTGTGAGAACAACTTGCTTCCCTTCTCCTGCTACAGTTCCACCTTTTGATTTTCTTGCTTCAAAGCAGAGTCAAAAGATGTTCCTTCAGGACAGATCTGCGCCACAAGCACTAGGGATGGAAAAATAAGATCTACGTGAAATTTAAAATCTGATTTCAAAACAGCCTACCAGACATATATTTCAAACTCAAAGCACTGGACTTCTGCAAAGTACATCCTGGGAGCTTCAAAAGTATATAGTGAAAGACTCAAGAGTTGTGGGGTTTTTTAATATCTCTAGGTGTGTATAACATCAACTTACTTACATACTGACCTGCCAATGCACAAAACCTGCATATACAGTATTTAGGATGGAAACATCCATGTAACGTCCATGCAGTATGACTGGTATTGTTTCCTTTCTCTAAGTCGTTACGGAAAATCTCTAGGAGTGAGCAAATTCTTTCTTAGACCACCACATTCTGAAACCCAATATTAGGGAAATTCAAATGCCGTGAATGGAAACAAGACTTGTTTGCTGTACTTAATGTCCTGCATCATGTGGCCACTTGCATGTATTTGTGGAGGAATATTTGTATGCACAGAAATAGCACCACAAGGAATCTTGGCAGGGCTCTTGAAGGTTTTTTAAACATATATATATATATATACACACACACACACATATATCTGTTTCTTGCTTCTTTAAATTGCTACCATGTTGAACTAGGAATGACTTTTGTCCACTACCCTTCTTCTCAACTCTTTCTGTGTATATTATTACCTCATCTGGCTTATTATTGTACCTTGTGTTCTTTTTCTTCTTCATTACAGTTCTGTAAAAAGCTTTTGGGCTTATTGTTAATTTTCTCTCTCTCTCTTTTTTTCCCCCCAGTCTTAATTGTATATCTCTGAAAATGTGCTTCTGAGGTTTTTGCTTTGGCTAGGAGCACAGTAGTTATATTTATGGGTCTACCATCAGTTTGCTACAGTTCAAGTGATTTTCTGCTTTTTGCTTGTTATGTTTTCGCCTGGACTTGATATACTTTATGAGTTTTTCTGTGATATTGGCTTGTATATCTGGCATAGATAATATTTTGCCTTTCTGCTAATATCCTATCAGAGACCCAAACAGTAATAATTTTTTCTTCCTGTGTAATGTTGGGAGATTATTTTTTTTAAATGAGCTGGAAAGCTTTATTAGTTTACCAGAAATGAAAGCTTGTAATGAATCCACATGGAATTCTTTAATCATATCTTTGCTATTTTATAACTGTACCTTCAAGTGGAATGTGTTTATATTTGCTAAGGAAAAAAAAAGAAGTTCTCTTGTTTAGCATTTTGGCATTATGCAGGAATTTTCAGTGCATGGGGTTGCTCATCATTTTTTCACGAGTACAAAGAGTACTCAGAAAGGAGAGAGGAGAAAGGTGAGAGGTGCTTTTCCAGCCTGAGAAAGGTGAAAGAGCAGCGCCTCTTTGCCATCAGAAATTAAACTTCTGGCAAGCTGACTTGTGCACTGTCATGTAGAGCTGGGTCTTGGTACTACAGATGACACAAATAGCTTAATATTGTACTGAAGGGTTTGGTGTTCTGTTTTATTAAACTTTCTCTCCATGACAGAATTCCAAGAGAACTTTTAGGATAATAAGGTTTTTACCTCCTAAAATTAGTAGACATCCACACTTTTAGAGAGTGTTTTGACATGCTCTCCACTGAAGTTTACTGTTTGCATAGTCTTCACTAGAGGCAGGTGTTTTTGAAGACTATGCAGATACCTAGTGCAGTATGAAAGAAAAAATATAGCCTTTGTAGCAAAAGCAGCTTAAAGTGGTACAATAAAATGGTGAGGAGACAAGTCCTCTGGAGGGTCCAGGGAATTTCAGTTCTAAATGTTAGATAACATTCTTTAAGACCTGGGTCCTAACTGATGGCAGATCCTGGTTGCAGGAAGGTGGGCAAGGGGCCTGGAGTTTTTCAGCTGATAGTTGCCTTTCATAACAAAGCATTAAAGACTTAGCAAAAGATCTAGGGGTTGTCTGGTTAAAAAATCTAGGATAAACAACCTACATTCTGCCACTTTCTAATGTGCAGAAAAGGTTCTCCTTCTCCCACATTGCCTTCAGCTGTCCTTGCAACACAGGGAGTAGCACTAGAGCATCATACTGTTATTAATTTCTTGCTTACTGTCAGATAAGATTTTTTTTTGTTTTTTTGAAAGCCTAATAAAACCTTCTTTAAAGAGTCCTACTGATTTCCAAGTTGCCTGGATTGCTTTCTTAGATTATGGAGAAATTACTCTCCCTAGGGACTTTCAAGAGTTTTCATGTTCCTTTATTACGTCAGCTGTTTTTACCCCAATTGTTGTATAGCACTCTCACCGTTGCCTTTCAATTATTCTGAATGATTTCCTTCCTTCCTAATGCAGTCGTAACTACATTGCTTCTTTGTACAATTTAAATGGGATGCTTTTGCTCTCATTTTCTTTGTGTCTGATAAACATTTCTAAAGAACCATATATTAAGTTAGGGGAAAAAAAAAAAGAAAAGAAAAAGCAGTTAAGACCAAAGCAGGATCAAATGAGAAAGAGAAAAGAAGTGGCAGCTCCTTGAAGACTCTTATGTATTACTCTGTTTACTCACTCTTCAGACATCTTGCCAGGAAGGCTCAGTGTAGAGGGCATGCAAGAGGTAGTAAAGGGAAAGGAGAGAGGGTAGTGTTACAGCGAAACAACGGATACGTTGTGGGGAGCAAGCCAAGTGCCAAGGGCAGCCCTGTACCTGAATAGTGGCCAGAAGATGATGCCTGCAGTTCACAGAGGTTTTGACGTTCTGTGGTTTGCTGCTGGTGGAGAATAAAAACGAGACCTCTGGTGGTTTTTTTGTGTGGGAGGAAACAAACAATAAACAAAACCATCAGAGAGCGCCCGCAGCATGAGTGAGGGCATCTCACGGTGGAACGCACTGAGCAGAGCGAAGGCTTCACGCCTGCGTGCATACAGCCCAGCCAAGTACTGCAAGCTTTGTTAGAGTCTGTGTTGCTCCTTAAGCTCCTGAATAGTCACCTCCTCCTACAAACTACACACCTATAGCAGTAGTCAATGGCCGTAAGGTCTTACTTCAGATAAGACTGCTAATAGGGATGTGGTTTATCTGGATTTAAGTTTACCTCTCTCCAAAAAAAAATACAGAAAGCCCTCAATTTGGGTTGTGTCACATTTCCACATCACCAGGTCAGGGAGGGTCCCTTCTGTGTCTACCTGGAGCTTGAGTAATGGTGCTGAAAACAGGGTTTGACAGAGAGAAAATGTTTCAACCAGCTCAACTGGGCTCCTGATTTGGTCTAATACATACCCTGGGGTCTATTCTGCGTTTATTAAATACATATGTAAATGTCTTTGCATTTTTCTGGCTTATATGTTACATTGCACAAGCTGTCTCGAGAAAAAAACAAGAGGTGTAAGTGTTTAGTAGGAGCTGCTGACATGCTTCAGAATTCCAAATCAAGTGTTTCTTCAGAGAAGTGTGACAAGTGAGACTTCTGCCCTTCACAGTGTCTCAGCACTCGGTCAGAGACAGTTTTGAAGGACCTTGATTTTCAGGAAGTGCTTTTAGCACCAAGATCTTCTATGACAGCAACTCGAGCAACTTGAAACAGTTAAAAATCCCTATATATATTTGAAAATTTAATCAGGATTTTTTTTTTTTATATATATATCTTGATAGTCAAAATGAGTTCTTCATTTCATCTCCTTACAGGAGATTGATGGTGCATTAACATAATGTCTAAATCTTGCATGGATTTTTAGATCAACTTCCCTGTGGACACAGTTTTTTACTCATATTGAAAGATTTCATTTATCACAGCATTTGAGACACCGAACTCATTGAACTGCCTCCCGACTGCCCATATATAATCAGTCCTTCAGCTGCTGCCTTCTTATCTACTGAACTAGCTTCTCTCCCCAGGATATGAGGGAGCAATGCCACACCTTGTGAACTACGGTCTCAAAGTCATCTCCTCTGTGCTCTACTCACTGTCCCTTTCCCTTGCTACCAGAGGAAGAAAACAAGTGGAGGATGTTAAGCTTTAGAAAGTCATTGGAAATCCAGAAAGGGATGTGCTTCCTATGTCTGCAGCCTTGTTTCAGATGGCATCTACAATAGAGAAGTGGTCTCCACAGGTTTTACTGGGTCCCTTAAAGAGGAAAAGGAGGGTGGTGTGGAAAGTAGGAAGTTCCCAAATCTGTCCATGAATTCTCATCTCCCTAACAGTAAAATCGTCTTTGGATGGCTGCTTTGAGCTTAGCAATTCATGCTTCAAGAAAAACCCCACAACAGTCTAACTCAAAAGACATTTTTGCCGTGAGATGAAGTCTGATTTCTGTATATGAATTTGCCATTATAAGGAGTTATGACAGTAGCATCCATTGTAAGTGTGTAGTTTCCTAGTGCTGTTACAATCCCACTGTACTTTTCCTATAGTCACTAGCCTATGGGTGTAAATGCCTGCAAAGTACTCTCTCCTTGTTACTCCTTCAGTGAGGCTCAGCGTGTCTTGACAATGGGGTACAAGGATGCGTATCAGTGGGGCTGTGTCTGTAACACCAAAGGCTGCAGACCAAACCTGACCATGTACCACAGCTCGGTTCCTCCATATGCTGCTTAGTGCTGGCTCCCAAGAGCAAATTGCCTTGGGAGGAGCTAGCTGGGGTGCTCCAGATCAAACCCAGGGAATAAGCTGCTCTTGTGAGGGGGTTGGACCATCAATAGACCCGTGGTGAAGCTCGGTCCCTGTCCTCCTTGGTTTTAGCAGTGTCTACATGCCATAAAAACACAGTCCCACACAGGGTCATTTGTGTAAGAGCCATTTAGCCCAGAGGGGATCACAGACAATGTATTTCAGACAGCCCAAAGCTCCACCATCCCAGAAGCATCTCCCTGGTGATGGGGAGTCTGCAAAATCAAATTCCTCACTGCTTTACAATTCTTCAATCTCTTTTGGTCTGGTAATCAACATTGGTTTTTTCACAGATTTCTCTTCAAATGCACCTCTAATGGTTCGGCACATATTTGTTTCTTTGTAATTGTGGGTTCCTATAAAGTTTAATGTCCCCTCTCTAATTTTTCAGCTGAAATATTTGTAGAAGATTTGACATGGGTAAGGCTAGTAATTTTATAAACTCAGCCTCTAATTTTCACACAGGAATCTGTGAGGTAAACAGTGCCTATTTAAAATAAAGAAGAAAAAACCCTAGTACCTCTACTGTTCTTTTAAAAATCATTCTGTATCTTTGTAACCGTGATACTGTCATCACAAAATCCTTCTTTCACAATATTTTTAGATAGATTTTGGTGTATTTCAAATGGCCAAAGAAGGTGCTTTACCACGGATAAGTATAAAAGCAAAAAAGTTCATAAATATTGAAAGGGAATTTAATCTAGGATTTAACTACAGTGTTGGTTCAAAGTTTACCTTAGGTTGGATGATTCATGAATTTATTTGCCTTTTTACAATATCTGTGAACAACTGCTGAAATATTTACTGCTAATAATACCTAGGTACAGTCAGCCAGCAAGAGACATTTCTTGGACAGAAGACCTTTACGCAATAGAAGAAGGAAAATTACAAATATGTAATAAAATTATTTTCCTTACTTATGATTTTTATCCTTTTTATTGGAATTTCCTCTTACTAGATGCCCTAAGACATACATTTCCTATTCACAATCATAAAAGCTGATTTTCTGTTGAAGTTCTTAAAAGTACATCTTAATGTAATATCCCTCCGATGTGTACAAATACCGACAAACTCTAAAATGGTACTGAGTGATTATACATTTGATTGGAAATATAAACACTGTCAAAGTGGAGGCTGTATTTAAGAACCTGGATGTATTAGAGAAGCTGCACAGTACAGACACCTCATGCATTTAGGAAGACCAGCAGAGAGTACAGAAAAATAACTGTAAATTCTAGAGAAAACTGTAGGGTTTACAAGGCAGGTGTCAGGAATTCAGAAATATCTGGAGTATGGTAAGCTGACGGAAGAAGTAATGGAGAGGCTATAACACATACAAGACTATCTGCAGTAATACTCGAAGTCCAATATTGATGAAGATCTAATCACCTCTGATAGACCCCTAAGCGGACCAAATAGATGCTATCTAAAGCGGCACTAACAATGGGAAGAGATGGAGCAAGCCAAAAGTATGCTCTCTACTAAAAAACAGCTGAAGTGGCACTATTTCTACAGAAAATGAGAGACCTGGAAAAATGAGACTGTGGTGGGAATGACTGCTGTCATCTGCCTTCTGCTTAATGGATAGGGTGAGAAAGGAGGGAGGAGATTAAGGTTTCCCAGTGTTTTTATCCAAACCCACAGGGCATGCCTAACACAGAGTATAATGAAACTTTAGCATCATAGGACACCTATCCAAAAGGTGAAATCTGGGAACTCTAAGTACTGTTTCTCATCCCAACAAAACTGAGCAGGTATTTTTCTAGGTATAACACAGTGTCAAAATTCGAGGTGACCTGTTAAATAGTAAAATTTGCTACAGGTTCTTATGGATTTATCATGCTTGGAGTTCACACAAAAAATGGTAGCTCAGGACCTTTAATAGCATTTCAGGTGCAGATTCAGAACCATGTGAAAGAATATAAATATAACCCAGTCTGGTTCTGAATAACCAGTCCTCCACTCCCTCTACTACCTCACTGATGAAAAGGGACATCTCGTACTGCAAGCCCCTTATAATTTTAAGCCCCCAACCATGTATTTTAGTAAACATTATATGAAGTTAGGAAAAATAACTATTTCTAACTGAATTTTATTTTCTGCACAAGGATTAGGAAAAATGTCCCCGAAATAATGGAGTTATTATTTGTTCTGTTTTGCAAACTGCAAGTAAATATTAAGCAATCAGCATCTCCTTTTTTTTCTATAAGCCTTACATTGAGTAATTCTTAGTACTCTATTGGATCACATCAGCTGACATGACATGATGTACTGTACGTGTCAGATGTATTTAATTTTGCCACGCATTCTGTGGGTGCCTGAGGAACAAGCACATTCCAGGACTTTGAAAATCCTTCTTGTTCTGCAGAAGGGAAGGGCTTTTTTAAAAAAAAAAAAAAAAAAACCAAAAACTTATTTCAGTTATCTTACAGTATTTACCCTGAAGGACAAGAAGAATTTTAAAGGAACCAGACAGTAAATCAGCCAGATCAGAAGGCAGGAAAATATACCAGCTCCATCAATTGCTTGAATGATAAGCTCACCTCATGAGATATATATAACAGGTTAAAATTTTTTCAGAAAGTAGTTGTGTTGGCACAGTAAAGAGGCATATGCATGTGCTAGTCATTACACTTTTGCTAGCAAAATACTGTATAATTATATAGCTGAAACATCACATTCAGCTTAATCTGCAATACCTTTTTTTAGCTACACAATCAGCTGCCTTGGTCACACAAGGTCAGGACTATAAGTAGCTCCGATGAACTCCGGAATGTATTTTCCAGTAACAACATCTGGCTATTGAAAACCCCACTGACAGCTGCATTGGTGGCTGCGAGAGGCTATCTTCAGGTCAAACTGCTGTAGGGCTGGCTGAGCCCTCCTTTTCACCAATGAGATTTACTTTTTCCATCCCTTTCCCTTTGAGTCTGGATGATATCAACTTTGAAACGTTTCCTTGGGCTCATGAAAAACACACTCATCATGTTAAGATATGAACTGATGTAAGAATATAGTTGAGCAGTAATATAGTTGAACTTGAACAGTTGAATTTAGTTGAAGATAATGTTTCAAGGTTTCTTTTGCAAAAATAAGTCAAATAGGCAGATCTATACTATCTTATGAACCAAGTGAAGTGACTTGTCCTTCTATCCCACCAGCAGATCCTGTAATAATGCTGCCTCCTCTGACAATTATGACTCTCCATTTCTCCCTCTTCCAGAAAGAAATGTGTTATCTTGGTGCTTTGCGAAGTAAGGTTTGTCCTCAGTATGTATGTCCCCAGAACACAAGGAGGGGCTGAGCCACATCTCTGAGCTTAACACCTTCTTCCTCTAAAGCCCTACCATTTACTTGTGATACGATGCCTTGTGTATGTTGCCCTTGCTCTTCTCCCCACAGCAGTCACAGCAGAAGTGGAATCAGGTGGAGGAGTCAGGTCAGCCTTACTCCCAGGCACAGCTGAAGACAGGATATGACAATAAATTCCCTGAAGTGTCCTCAAAGAAACTCACTGTTTAATGGTTGGTTTTGTTGGTTGGTTGTTTTTTCTGCAAACCCAGTTGAATTTTACTGATTTCAGCTGTGACCTTCAGTCCATTTCTATAACCTGGCAGAAAATGCTGAGTTTTAGTAAGCCCAAGGACCAAGCAATAAAGACAGTGTAAAAGGTGAGAAGCTTCAAGTAAGGATGTACACGGATAGCGCCCATATATTCCAGCTACTTCTTTTAAAGTGGAGATGCTACTGGGACAGCAAATTATATGTATGGAGAGTCCAACTGAATCTGAAATAGTTTTTTCTCTGATGTGTTTAAAATGAGAATCCTGGTCATTGCCTGGAAAGGTGGCAGTCCTTTTCTAAGAAATTAATTGACTTTGGTAAAGACAACCAGGAAAGAGATTTCACATACTTCTGTTTATTTGGTTGTGTTTATTCCTAATTTGCTGTTTAATTGCCCTGAGGTAATAATTTCATTGGAGGTGATTTCCAGAGAATGCAAACTGAACTGGTAGGTACAACAATAAAAGCTCTTTCCAACAGGAATAAGGAAAGATCATTGGAAATATTAGCAGTTGCGTTTCCAGGAGAGACTGCAATTTAGACAACTATTTTCCAGTTGGCTTTAAGGTATGATTAAATTGTTTTGCATAGCTGAGAACTGCAGGAAGGTTGCTGCTTGTGAATACTTTACTGGGAAATTGTTTTAGCTAGAACATTGTTTTTGAAAATGTTAATTTGCCATTAATTCTGGAAATGCTCACGCCCAGCCCTCAGTGGGTTGTAGTGTTTGCAAAGGTCTCAATCAAACTCCTACTGAAACTAATGGAAAAATCTGAGTAGTGGAAAAGTCTCTAAATATAATATCCTTCTCTGCTTGCTCAGAGGACTTAACTGCCATGGTTCTTAAATGAACTACAGAAAAGAAGTGCAACAGAGAAAATCCTGTCTTATTTGAAATCAGTGACAGCTTTGCCTTTGATTATAACAAAATCAGGCTATCAGCTTGACACCCACAACGTAGCCTTTACTTGCTTTCCTTTATTCTTCTCTACTTGTGTCATCCTTCCCAAAACTAATGTGCATTGCAAATTAGATTTTAACTCTGAATAATAACTCAGCATTAGCAAGGCCTAATTATAATCTCACTTTATATTTACTATTGATTTTGTGTAATTCTGGTATACAGGGAGATAAGAATTGGATCATTTCAACCCAGTTAGATATTGTACTGTTGAAATCAGTGGGAGTAGGGGTTGGCCTTAATCCAAAATTTATGGAAGGAAACTGGGATCATTTCATTTGTTCGGATGGTTTCCATTTCAGATTCTTATTGAGGACAAAAGGGAAACTGTTGCTGAACTACAGAAACTTTTTTTCCCCCTTTCTGAATTAACATTAAAACCCTGTCTGGGTAAATGTTTTCTTTCTTTTTCCTTTAAACTCAACAAAGTCTTTTAAAAATAGGTTTGCAGTTTAATATTTCCAATTATAATCTCTTTTATACAAATAAAAACAGTCGTGCTGTATAAATGACCTTGGATTGTTAAGGAAAGATGAGTACAAATAGAAAAAAACAATTTCCATTTGCGATACTGAACGTAGGCAGCGTTTGTATCTGGCAATAACATTTTGTATGCTACTATATTGGCTTTGAACTTATTTCCCATGGGAGTAGATGTTGCTCAAGAAAACAGGTGTTTCAGTATAACACCTGGAGGGCATTATTTAAGTAAGTTTAATATTATTTGTTTAAGGAATCCGCTGAAGGTATCTTGCACTTTGTTTTGACACAGTTCAGAAGAAGATATTTATTAGTATTTAAATAGACCGCAGTTCCTAATTGTAAATGCCCATGACTTCTACATAAATCTGTTTAGGCTTGCTAACAATTTAAAACCACACCAGGACACCACATTTTCCAAGCTGTAGTTTTTGTATACCCCACGTCTCAAAACTCTGAAAACAAAGGCATTAACCCTTTGGTTGATCCTGTCGGGAACATCAGACCAAGGTAGCTGCAGTCACGTTGGCCAGTGTCCTACTGCTGATTCCTGAGAGCTGTGCCCACTCCATGGAAGGTGATGGCAATCTCACCCTTGGGGGATCACATTCCTCTTACCTAACTCCAACATCTCAAAGTAGGTTAGACAGAAGTCTAAGATAATTGCTACAGTTCCCTTAGAGAATAAAAGGAGGACGTTTTCAAAGGGACATTCATTATCCTATCTTCCAGTGGAAGAAATTGCCTCTTGAGCTGCTCCATTGCTGACAGAGAGAGACTCTGCACCAAGCATGCTTTCCGCAGCCAGCTTTTGTATGGATACAATCACAGAATTTTTCAGGTTGGAAAAGACCTTTAAGATCATCAAGTCCAACTGGATGGTGTTAGGGGAGTTAATCCCATGGACATGTCTAATGATTTAGAGAACATGCCTGCACATGTGGGTGCAGACAGCCCTGAGTTCCTCCTGTCCACGCTCCTGCTCAGTCAGCTAGCTCTGAGGAAAGGCAAAATGAGCTCAGGTCTGCCAGCACCCACCTGGGTAAATCACACCCTTGGATGACGAGGTGTAAGTGGCTAGCTGCTGCTTTCAGTTGCACCTATGCAGATCCACTGAGGTCATTCCTGGGGGGGGGGGGGGAAATCTATAGGAAAAGATAACTGAATGATGTCTGACCATGAGTGTGAAAAGAAGAAATGGAGAAGAAAGCAGCCGAGTCCCAGGATATGTAGTTAGTAAATATGTGAGACTAGGATTTATTCTTAAAGGCCATTAGGCTCTAATTGCTCTGAAAGAAGCCAAGTTCCATGAAATCAACTTCCGCACAGTAGGAAGTGCTGTCCTTCCCATGCACAGACCGCTCTGCTCTGAGTATAGAGCAGATTCAGAGGTGTCTAGGTCATGAGTTAAAATACTTATTTTTGAAACTTTCTTCGTCTTCTCTAAGTGCTGGGAGTTCTATTTTTATGGTGAAAGTAAGAACAGTAACAGATAAGTGCTACTTCTTAAATGGCATACTTGATGCCCTTTAACAAATTAAGCATATTGAAAGTGTCTGGTAGTGAAATTTGCAAACAAAAATACAGAAAATATTTTTGTTTGTTCTTAAACATATGGTTATAAAGCTGGCATGAGTGCATTTAAAAATGTTATGTTTTGCTTCTGAGTATAAATCTTTTCCTTTCTTCCACTGGAGATGAGGTGAAGGTGAATCAATTCTTATCATTAGACTATCTCCCATCAGACTTTTGGGTCTCCTAATAAAGAAAATCATTCATTAGGTTAAGTAAATCTTGTTAACACTATAACTCCTTACAAATTTCCCACCTACTTCTTTCAACGTTGTCACTCATTTGGATGGATTACACTAATGAGGTCTCAGATGCATGTGGTACCTATTCAGTCACCTGTTGTAAATCTGGGAGTATAAAAGTTGATTCTAAGGTATCTCTTGATGAATACAACTTTATATTTTACTCCACATATGCACTCTGAAAGCAATGCATTTTTGACATAAATGTGACAGTCAGGAACTACATTGCTGTGTGATTCCTCCAACGGGGGCTGTGACAAGGAGTGAAGTTCCTCCAGGAGAAATGCCCCAGCGTGTAGCTGTTATATACTTTTTGTTTTACAACAACACTCAGCTGAGGCAGAACCCCATTTTAAGCATAATCACCACAATCTATATGCCTTGAGAAAGAAGAAGGTAGACATGGAAACACTGGCACAGAAGCAATGAGGAAGCTCATTCTGGAGGCTGGAACACCTCTACCATGAACACAGGCTAAGAGTTGGGCTTATTCAGCCTGGAGAAGAGAAGGCTCCAGAGAGACCTCATAGTACATTCCAGTATCTGAAAGGACCTACAAAAAGGCTGGAGGGGGACTTTTTACAAGGGCCTGTAGTGACAGAACAAGGGATAACATATTTAAATTCAAAGTAGGTAGATTTAGATTAGATGTCAGGAAAAATTCTTCACAGAGAGGGTGGTGAGACACTGGAACCGGTTGCCCAGAGAAGCTGTGGATGCCGCATCCCTGGAAGTGTTCAAGGCCAGGCTGGATGAGGCTTTGAGCAACCTGGTCTAGTGGAAGGTGTCCCTGCCCATGGCAGGGGGTTGGAACTAGATGATCTTTAAAGTCCCTTCCAACCCAAACCACTCTGTGATTCTATGATATCCACAGATACTTGTGTCTAGGATAGACCTCACTGTAGTACGTAGACAGAAACCGATACATGATTAATCTTGTCCAAAATGAGTTCTCTTCAGTCACTCTTTTCTTCTGCTATGCCAATCTTCTTGTGTCATCATCAGACAGAGATGTCAGTGTAAAAGATGGTCTTGCTGGTCTAGCTTACACATCTAACTTGCCTCTAAGTTGAGGTTCTTAGTGAACCTATCCCATAAAATTAGGTGCTTATAAAGTTAAAGGAAAAATGTAGGTGCTTCCAAAGTCATCCCAAGAGAATTAATGCCTTTCAAGTTTTAGGTATCTAAGTTAGTCACCTACTTTTCTTCATTTACTAGAGAGAAAACTTTGGTGTTTTCCTAGTTTCCTAAAAATTAGGTGCCTAAGCTAGGCAGAGGCAATCCCTATTGGTGGAGTTCATGTGACCTGTGCTTAAATATCTGCAATGCAAATATCTCCATTTGAACTAGTTATGTTCTTAAACATCTGAGATCTTTTCAGAAGTCTTCCTCAAGAAACTGGGAATTGCATGATAAGAGTGTTTATTTCTTTTCACTGATTATAACAAAGGATGATTACCTCAGAAGCAGGCATCAACTGAGTGCAGGCATAGAAATTTGGAAAGACAATTCCCACTGTTTGTTACCACTGTCTTTATGGGAAAGACTTCAGGGAAATGTCTGACTGTCCATTAAATTAGGAATCATGCTTTTTTCATGCTGACTGAAACTTCTTGTGGGACATACAATAAAAAATTAAAAAAAGCTGCCTAAGAAGTACTAAAATAATTGAAATAAACTTGCCAAATCCAGCAAATATTTTGAGTAAAAACCTTGTGGATCCATCATCATTTCCACCTGCATTCATATCCTTCATCCTTACAGTCATCTTGTTAGATTTTCTTATTTTTACTATTCACTTCATCTTTATCTTACTGTTACCTGAAAGGATCTGGTTTTGCATAGTAAGTAAAATGTCTGAAGATCTGTTGAATAGCCTCAACTTCTACAGCTATATTGGAAGACAATGATACTCCAAGTCAATTCAGAATCTTACCAGCGCAAGTCCACACAAAGGACAAGAGGCACTTTGTCTCTTTATCATAAATCTCAACAAATATTTTAAAATAATACAGGAGATCCTCAGCTGCACATGATTTCAAATTCTGTATTATGAATTAACATCACCGTGTGTGAAGACCATGGGAGAAGCAGATCACCACACCATGTACAGTTCCTTGTTACCACGGGCAAATGGACTACATTAATGCCTTTCATAAACGGATCAAAGCCATTTTAAAATGGCTAGGTTTCTTCCTCATGTTACTTTTCTTGTTAGATGCACAACTTTATTTCATAGAAACATAGAATCACAGAATGGTTTGGGTTGGAAAGGATCTTAGAGATCATCTAGTTCCAACCCCCCTGCCATGGGCAGGGACACCTTCCACTAGGTTGTGTTACTTAAACCCCATCCAACCTGGTCTTGAACACTTCCAGGAAGGGAACATGTGTCTCTTACAGTCCTCCTTTTATTTTTTATCCTGAACTGTGCTTATTATTAGTTTTTAACTATCTGGTCTATTCCAACATGATATTTTAGCTTAAAATAACTCTTTTGTCTTCTTAGGTTTATCCCCTACCTTTAAAGACACCAGCCATTTCTCTTCTCAGCCTCCAGTTTACCTAGTTAAAGAACCAAAGACCAGTTCCACACTGGGGGACTTACCACAGTGAGGCCACACAAATTTTTGGTCCTTGGACGCAAGAGTGGAAATCACAATCCCAGGTAGTACATTCAAGTTCTTCATCCAAGGATTTGGTACAGCCCAGTGCTTATGAATGGAATTCACTCACAAGAGCCAACATGCCGACACCTAAACTAACCCCATAGGAAATGCCAGAGAGAGGAATGTGTCTGAGATTCTCGCCATGGCCTCTACCATGATATTCATATTTCTGGAGTTTTTTTCTGCTTGAAATATATGGTCTGGTACCTCCTAAGAATAACAAGCTAACCTGTTGTCTCCGGAGATCTGAGTTCCTAGTTTAATACAGAATGCAGCCAGGTTATACTGGAACATTTATGCTTTTAGCAGAAGTTCAGACTTGAAATAGCAAATATGAATTGGTGTGACTGTTAGTGCTACCCCTGAAACTGTTTACAATGGCTGTGGATTATTGTGGGGTATGCTCGGTATTGATCTAAAATCTACAACTTCAAAACCAACAAAACCAAATATGCAAAAATTAACTGAGTAAGCTAACACCATCAGTATGTCATTATTTTAATAATATTGCATTATTACATGTAGATGTTTAGGAAAAAGTATTTACCATGTTTTTATTTAAAACGTGAAAGTAGACAGAATTGTCATCTGCATAAATTTTGTGTTACCAAAGCATCAGAGTGCACTAAGAAAGCAAGCATACAAAAATAAAACAGACCAAAGTGACATAAATTAAGTAATAAATAGACAGCCAGTTATTAGCAAAATTTAGTTTCATACAGACAACGTGTCCTCAAAAAGATCATTTGTTAATATTTTGTAACAGTAAAACTTCCAGCTTCTCTTAAATCTTTCAGTCTTTCTCAGCCACACTTCTATATACTACTAAAAGAATATATCTAGCTTTTTGCAAAAAACATGCAGGCAGTTGTCATCCAAATTTTGAAACTCCATGAAATCATAATTGCAATTATAAGAGTAAATATAACCTTGTTATTAAGCAAATAACTAGTTAGAGCCTCCCTGAAATCTTCTCCACCCATCAGTGTAGGATATATCAAGTTTTTCACATTCTTCGTCAGATTTATTTGGTTGTCAGTTCAGTTACTGATGCAATTAAAAGGCTCTATGTAAGTATTACATTTATGACAGAAAAAAAGAAAACTATTTGTGCACTTCACTCATTCATCACTGTTTTAAAGACACTTTCTGGAGTTTGGTTACATAGCAACATTCCATTCAAACATCCCCATTGGCAAATTTGCTATAGTTGCCAGAAATGTATCATTCAGCAGGTGATTGCAGCAGCTGGATTGGATGTTCCAGTGAAATAATTCTGTTTCAGTGAGCTAAACATTCATGCACACACAAATACAGAATTTAAGACCTTAAATTACTGGCAAATTAATATAACACACCCTTATCAGCATGTTTATTAAAAAATTGTTTCATTTAAAAAAAATACTTTTTCTCATAGCAACAATCCATTTTGTATCTATGAATGTCCAAGTACTGTTAGTATGGGTCTGTAGAGATGGCATTTAATTGGGTTGAAATAAATTCATAGGAGTGCTGAAAATAGAATATATCCTTCAATATGTAGTCAACACATTTATTTTTTCTTTTGAAATCGTTGTACTAGTAGGGTCAATTTATCTCATTCATCTTCAGGGCTTCAGCTCAGTATATGTATGGTGGCACCTTAGATTCATTAGGTTAGTCCACCATGCCTTCAGTTACCTCCCCAGAAGAGTGCAAGATCTTTGGATCCTGCCTAATATCAGGTCAACACAGATTTTTTAGACCATCTAGGATATTATGAGTGATGCTGGATACCTATATTTAGCCAACCGACTTGATCCCCCAGATTCTTAAATTGTCTTTTAGGGTGAGATTTATGTGTCAGTATGGAGGTGCCTACACATGAGCAAAGTCTGTGAAAGTAATTTGATCTCTAGTCAACACAGTGAATGGAGCATGGGGTATTCAGTTGAACAAATGTAGGTGTGTACCGTAGAGGGAGTTGAATAGCTCTCCAGATTTTTTTGGCTCTACTCACAGACAGCTCAGCTGTGTAAATGTAGAAATTCAGTTCTAGCTAAGCTGTTCTAGGATATTCTGACTGGCCTCCAGCTGCCAGTTAAGAAGGGTTTGGGTTTCTCATACATGTGGCCTTTCTGCCAGCACCAAGCAGGTGTCCCAGGGACCCACAATGTCTCCTCAGCACCTCTGTGAAGATGTATGAATCAAACCATGAAATGCCATTTGCTATAGTGAAAACCTACACATTCACCTCACATGTAGACACACTTGTACACCTTAAACATCTACAGTCTGGGTTGATTCTTAATATAATTAGCCAAGTCTAACCTTGCTGTTTAGTTTGTCTCGAGAACCAGCAACAGCAACAAGCACCTCCAATGGGAATTTGAGACCTTTCTAAGATCAGAGATATCTAGGGTAAAATGCCTGTTTCAGTGGACAGTCCTTCACTTTTAATAAAAATAACCGAAAATCCATGTTATTCTGTGTATGTTAGGGGCACTGTAGGTGAACAAACATGATGTGTGAGGCCTACAGTTAGGAGAACTTCCCACAGTTGTCTGTAAGAAACTGGGAAGGAACAAACAGGTAAGTGTCATGTCAAAGTCATGGGGTTTTATACCTCAGATATTATCAGCATTGAGGGGTGTGTACTGTCATTTGGCTATATGCCCGTGTCATAAGTTCAGAGATATATGAAGCTTTTGTCAGATATTTTATTTCTTTTGTTTTCAGCTAGTGAATGAAAATAAGGCACACTTACAAACGAACCCATAATCCTAGCATAGAACTGTCTTTAGGTATATGTTTTGCAAAGAAAAAAGGAAGACAGTGGGAATTCACATTTTAAGAGCTTCCTTCTGTGTGGGCTGAACAATACAAACCAGATTGTTTCCTTTTATTACTGTGTGGGACTGTCATTTAAGGCACAGTCTGAATGGGTATGGAGCAGCTGTTCTTTAGTTCTCTGGAGTTTAGAGTCTGACAGCTTAAATTCAGTAAATCAAGAGCTCCAACCAAGTTAGGAAAAGGCTTCTGTGCTTGTTGCTTTTACTAGGTTTAGCAGTTCATAATATAGTATTATGCCACTGCCCAATGTGTAAGGAGATGCAGAGACAAAGCCTTGATTTAAGATGATGGTTTCATAGTCTTTGGTCTGTATGTCTTAAAAACATTAGAAGTTCTTAACCCATTATCTGTAATCCTGTCAGAATCAATCTAAGGTTAACAATGTGATACAATTTAAATAGGTTCTTATCTTCTTTTATCAGAAATAGAGAGACAGTTATAATGCACAACTCTTCTGCTGGACATCAGCTGTCACTTTGATTTTGGAGATAGTGGAAGCACAGTCAGGTCAGAAAATAAACACTGTGTAATTACTGAGTATCAAGGATACACATCTCTGGATCTTTTGGCTCCCATAGCATACAGTCTTTTAAAGTTACCCTTTTGCTTCCTCCTACAGATCTGAAGCGTTTCCAATCCATTTTTTTTAGGTTTCATCTGAAAGTGAAAGTGGAATTAGTAATAGGACTTCTCTAGACTTTGCTGTGCCTTAGACTATCACCAGTCACTCCATCTTTTTCCAGATACATTTGATCACCAAAGCCTGCCACGGTTGCTCTAGCAGTAATATTTGACAGTTACGATTATTTTGTGTACACGCATGCACACGCACAGGTGCCCTTTAAAGATGTGCTGGCTGTTTTGCAACTACACTGAGCAGTGTATCCATCTGTCTTTCCAAAGTAGAATCCTTCTTTCACATGTAACTATAATATTTACGAGATGTAAATCTCTGGATTCCTTGCACTGCAACCCTTGTAGTGCAGCCTTCCTCCTACATCACCTGAAAGGTATGTAGACCCATCCATTGTCATGGTGGAGAGTGGTTATTAGGACAATGCAGTAATGGAGGGAAAGTTTCTGTCCTTATGACCCCAAACTGGTTGATATCTTTCTTATGCTGAAGGCCCCAGAGCTGGACAGAGTACTCCAGGGGGGGTCTCACCAGAGGACAGTAGGAGAATCCCCTCCCTCGACCTGCTGGTCATGCTTGTCTGGATACAGCCCAGGATACGGTTGGCTTTCTGGACTGCCAGCGCACATTGCCGGCTCATGTTCAGTTTTTTGTCCACCAGTACCCCCAAGTCCTTCTCCTCAGGGCGGCTCTCTGTCCACTCTCCACCCAGCCTGTCCTTGTGCTTGGGATTGCCCCGACCCAGGTGCAGCACCTTGCACTTGGCCTTGTTGAACTCCATGAGGTTGGCAGTGGCCCACCTCTCCAGCCTGTCCAGGTCCCTCTGGATGGCATCCCTTCCCTCCAGCGTGTCGACTGCACCACACAGCTTGGTGTCGTCGGCAAACTTGCTGAGGGTGCACTTGATTTCACTGTCGGTGTCACCGACAAAGATGTTGTAGAGCACTGGTCCCAGTACTGACCCCTGAGGAACGCCTCTCATCAGAATGTCACCCTTTGGATTAAGTGAGAGCCAATTGGTCTTAATTTCTATCCATAATCTGCTGAAAACATAGAAAGAGACTTATGTCTTGCAATGTAGGTCTATTCAATAAGGTAGCTAGATGCCTGTATTTACATGGGCACATAAGCATATCTGGACAGGCTTTTTAATTAATAGCTATTTAATTTGCAAAGAATGTTACTATTATTAAAGACATGTTAATACCAATGGATAAGCTAGTTAATCTCCTTTTATAAACTGCCAACATGTAGTGACATTTTCTGGTGTTTCTTTTATGAGTTTCATCACAGTGAAGTGCTGGTTCTGCTATATAATTCAATCCATTTTACTGACTCACAAAGGGTGGAGTAAAATGACAAAGACTTTTGGTCCTTCAGTTAGAACTTTTCATAATACTGAGCGATTATACATTTATCTGCTTATTAACATCAAGTACAGCACTATGTGAACTCTTGATCCATAATTACCATTGTAAAACTAGCTTTAAAGTATAACAGAACCACCCTGACATGTAAAGAGATAGAGAAATATGCTGGATCTCTGGATATACAAATACAACTCTAGCCTGTCATTAAATGTGGGGGCGTGGAACCCCCACCACCATGTCATGAAAACTGGAATCTTGGTTAGAGGTTGAGGTCTCTGTGTAGCAGGTAGCATAACGAAGTCAAAGAGGTACTGGATAATATTTGTCTGCCATAATACAGGAGTACCTTTATTAAGTGTTTTGATGCAGAGAGGAATGAGATCGTGTGTGCTTTCTCCCATGCTCATTCATAGAATTTAAAATTTTAAAACAGTAAAACTTGGTTAGTTGGATTAATAAGTCACATTATTTGCTAGGGAAAAAAAAAACCAAACAAACAACCAAACCAAACCAAAAAAACACCCCCACCAACCAAAAAAACACCAGTGTGTTTCATGTGTTCTTTACACTTATGTCATGTAGGGAGGAGTCAAAGGTTTTCTGAAAGAATTTCTCATGGGAGACTGCACCATGTGGCTAAGCCCTGAGGACTGCAAAAAACCCCAGTGTTTCTCTACATAACTTTCATCATATTTAAGGAAGTGTTCTTATTTTTTGTAGGAATAAAACAGAAGAATTTCACAGATGATAATAAAAATAGGAAAGCCCTGCTTCCAAACAGATTGGTTGTTGTATCAGTTAGCTTTGGAGTACTTTCCCATTCCTG
>NW_010253515.1:118281-158864 GCF_000690775.1 Eurypyga helias
TCTAACTGTACTATGCGTTGGACAAAAACTACTGTAATACTGTATTTAACTTTTCTCTCTGGAATGAAGAGGATTAACAATCTCACTTACAGCAGTGTAGGAAGAGAAAGAAGAGAACAAGGAATTAAAAACAGAAATTCAGACTTGATACTGTCATATTCCAATTTTTGGCAAGAAAAAGCTGTCATAAAAATATCTAAGTGACTTAGGAACCCAAAACCTGTATTTCAAAGAGGCAGATTTTTAAAGCCAGCTAGAGAGCTGAAGATTTAGATACAGTCATCAATGGAGTTTTTTAAAGCACTGAGCAGCCAGAAGAGTATAATTATTGAAATCAGTAGGAGTTTGTTCTGGGAAAAATGCATTGTTTAGAAATCAGCCAGAGCCGGGGTGCCTAAGTTCACAGAGTTTTCTTTATTGTCCTTGTACTGACTGATCAGCACAATATAGCAACAAGCTCCTATGACTCATGCCCAACCATTTTTGAGGTGCAGTCCTCATACCTAAGGTTATCGTTTTCCTTCATCCCATTTTTTAATTATCCCAGAGAAACTGAAACAGCCTAAATGGGAAATAATGAAAGACCTATTCTGTCAGACTAGTTGTTATCTTGGCAGTAAGATACTATTTTGGGAGGTCAAACTGAATCAAATACCAATGGTGTGACCCAAACATAAGTCTTTTTAAGTGGTCAGGTAATTGAACGACTATGCTAGGGTCTGAAACTGGAAAATCTTTCTGGCCTTCTCAGATTTCTGACTCTTCTTTTTTTAATTATGCATGGGGCTTGATTTTGTAGAAAGGCCTTGTGAACTGAAGCCACTGGGTGTCATAAGTGGGGAAGGATTTAGGTCCTGCTAGCTTTCATTCCCTAATGTGTCTAGATGAAAGCTAGTTATCTAATAGTGAACAATTTAGTTAAGTTTTGGAAACAATTCAGCTGACCAGATGTAGGTGTCTTCTTGAGAGTGACCTGGACTGACTAGGTGTGAGATGACTTCAGCAAGACTGTAGAACGTCTTGTATAGATTCCTACACTATACATACCCTAGTTTAGGCAATGTGGTTTGAGAAGCCCAGTACTGTTTGGTCCCAGATAAACACACAGCCACCCTACATTCAGCAAATCTAAGGTGTTTCTGACTTTGCAACACTTTGAATACCTAAGCCTGCTTTCAGTGAAGAGACAAATGCCATCAGAGGACAGCTTAATGTTGGAGTGAGATAAATCACCCTATGGAGAAATGTGTCTCCTTTGACAAGGAGGAAGGTTATGGTGAATAGGCAACCAATTTAAGTAGTGTGAAACTGGCCTTTCCAGTCTGGAACTCCTGTATTGTTGCATGCTTTTGACAAACTCTTCTTAAGGGTTACCTTTGGCTCAGGTGATCTGTGTTTATGTTTCTGTGTCACTGTGTATACACAGCATGTAAGCATGTGTGTACAGGTATAAAATACAAAAGTGCTGTTGATGAATCTGTTGGCTTCAGAAAGCACAACTATCAGGAAAAATTAAACTCATGATCTGAACTCCATAGTTTTTAAAAATATACATAGTGACAATTCTAGCTATTCTCATTAGTGACTGTGAAAGCTTAGGTTTACTGACATGACGTGCCAGCTGCGAAAGGGACGTAATGATTCGGAAGAGGATGTATCCCATGTTCACAATTGTTTACATTCATAAACATCAGCTCCAACACCTGTTTCATTCCTAACTGCTCCGTTATGCAGGCTTCCAGAACAAACTGTGTAGCCCATTTACCCCAAGCTCTTAGTCCAACAAGTAAACACAAGTACTTCATGCAGTCACCGCAGAAACAGAGGTAAGCAGTCTAAATTCTTCAAGACACTAAGAATACAGAATGAAACATTTAATGAGGAGGTCAAAACTTCTACCTGCACCAGCTCAAAGAGGACACTGTGGGTAAGCCTACACAGTAATTAAAAACAGTTTTGAAAAGCCAGGATCTGAGGTCCTTCCATTTATATTATTCCCTCAAGGACTGACTGAACTGGCCCTGCCTGAATTCCTAAAGTGGAGGAACCTGGGTGAGAAGAGAGAGAAGTCAACATGCCAGGCATGGGGAGGCATGCTTGCCTTGGCAGATCTGGGAGGTCATGGTTTGTCCAAGCCTCAGGCTACTACTACATGCCTGCAAAATGGACAGAAGATGAGCCGGGTTTTCAGGGTGACTGAATGGAGATCAACACCTTATTGTAAACACATTTAAAGAAGTTTCTTGGAAGACTTTAAATCCAGGATTGAGACCTAATATTAGGATCACAGCATTGCTATCTCACATGACAAGTCCCACATTATTTGATGTTTCATTAAAGTCCAAGTTCCTGAGACAGTTATCTAAAGATCTCAGCTTTTTTTAATATTATTATTTTAATGAGACTTTAAGTCTGAGTGAGACACACTGGTCTCTACATATACAGTAGATGTAGAGAAAGAGACACCTCCAGAAGGTGATTCATCTCACCCTAAGATAGGCATCTAAGATAGGTCATACAAATTGCCTCTGGTGGTGTTTATTTTCTCTTACACTAACTATAAAAGAAGCCTTGGTTGACTAGCTTACACTTAGATGTCCGATTTTCAGACATCTGGAAGCCATCTGAAGGCAGAGTTTGAAAGCCCCAGTAATAAGGCCAGTTAGCCTGGGCTTCGCATTGTGTTAATGGGATGCACATGGCTTTTGGCTTTCTTAGAGACTGGGCAGAGCTCTCTCAGTGCCTGCAAAAGGCTGTATAGACACACCCTGTGAGAGATTATCTGAGGGAATTCCCTGAAGAGAGAATTTTTTATCCTACCTGCAGCAAACCTTGAACAATAGCGGTAAAAATGCTGTAAAGCACTAGGGAGATGTGGTGAATACCCAAGGAAAATTAGAAAGCAAGCTCCTAAGAACGGAATTTCTTTATCTGTCCTGACCTCAGCATGGGGAATGGCCACGGGCAATAGGAATTCCTCCATACATCTACCACCCTGAAAAATGTGAAACCAATGACAACGAAATATCTGCAATTTCCAGGCACATTTGGCCTAGGGGTTCAAGTTGTCACAGCAGGTTTCCTTCATCGCACCAGTTTTTACAACATGCATAACAGACCTTTATTCTTCCACTTCAGTTTATGGCTTCTTGTACATGACAATGGATGACAATAGTTAGCCATGTTTATGACAGTAGTGTCCCCAGCAATTTGAAAGATGAATGGACTATCATCTCAGACTTCAGAAACCACTTCTATGGTTCTTGGTTTTTACAGCCAAGATATATGACTTTCAGAATTAACTGGAAGATGCACCTGCTTTCCCAGGCTTTTGGCTTTTGGGCAAGCTCGTATAAAGAAGGTAAAAGATTCTCCAGTGGAGGCTGTGCAACATCACTGGATAGCGTAGTCGTTATCATGCTATGCAGAAAGAGATGTTCTGGATGAACCAGTACACTTTAATCCACAGTTTTCATATTCCAGTCCATAATTTTTTCAATATGTGCAGTCTAATAGATAATCACAATTAAAAAAAATAGACAAATAAATAATGTGAAATAAACTTGTAATCATCAGCCAGGAAAAGATGAGCTTCCTTGACTGGTCAAGCATGAATAGGATAAATGGACTAGTATTTCTGTCTAGCTGCACATTTAGGAGCTTGAAATCCAACTTGACAGTGCCATTATATGAAATAATAATTGCTAGAAAGATGCACATCACATAATTAACTAAGCTATCAAACCTGGGTGCAGGAGAAGTCAATGATTGCCTCGGAGCTCCCACATGTACAAGGAGACCATGCACTGTTTTGTGCATAGTCATTCAGCACAGTTTCATTCAGTCATTCATTTGATGCGTACCAGAAATACTGGATTCTGCATACACCATGCTATATGTCGGAATACACACCATGCACTGTCACTATGGCAGGTCTGATAGATTGCATTTATTTTTCATAGCCTGATCTGCACGTGCATGCTTGGTGCCCAGACGTCCAGAACTCTTCAATCCATCCTGCCTAATCTTAGCTGGAGCCATCATGAGATTTTCCTTCCCAATGTTCTTTGACTAATTGTAGTCCAAATTAACCCTGAGTAATTTTAAAGGTATTTGAGACAGCTGCACTAGATGTGTAGGTGACCTAAATGCTGCCAACAGTCAATAGGGAGAACCAGACACTTCTCAAGATGCTGAATCACCTTCCAGATGTGTCTGTCTTTCTCCGTTGACTCCCCAGGGGCCTGGAGCAATGAAGCTTCTGGCTTACGTGCTTCAGTTGAAGGTGTCTGGGGGAGGAATTCAGGCCTACAAGATCCCTGGCAGAAGAGCACAGAACAGGCCAGACTGCATTCCCTTGAACAGTTTTCTCATGGATCGCCACAGGAGCCCTGGCTACATGGTCTCTACCAACAAATATAAGAGGTCTGGGACCTGGTCCCAAGGCAAATGATGCTAATTGCCTCACACCCCCACTGCTTAGAGTGTGCTCCTTCTAGACCAGATTTCCTCTGGGTAGAAGCAACTGGAGCGGTCCAAGAACAGACCAACAGCAATTAAACTGTGTGAACCATCTATGTTCAAGCTTGCTCTATGGCCCTAACTGACTTTTCCAGTCTTATTGTTGCCCTGTACTTTAGTATTTCGATTTCTGAGAAATGCCCAAAATAGCAATCTATTATGAACCCAGTGTCTGCCAATATTTGTTAAAGAAGGATTTACAACAAGAAGAATTTATGCCTCGGGTTCCTTAGTAAAATATCTATCAAGCCTTCCCATCCACTCCTTAGTTACTAGCTATAGATAATTAGTCTAATTGAGAAATGATTGGGTATTTGGACAGCATGCTTTTACATGCTGTCTCCAGCTGGACAGCCTAACCACTCTAGCACAGGAAGCTACTTAACTCCCCACTCCACTGACTGTTTTTTGTCTGTTTTAATTAGCATTTTGGCTGTATATATCTCTGTATTAATTGTGATTTTTAGAATATTTTTAGGATTGTTTGGAAAAATCCAAGTTTGGCATAAAAAAATTACAAAGAAATAATTTTGAGAAATTCTGCCCTTAAACTCTAGACCAACGTTATTCATTCTGCAGTCACTGGCAGATGGTTCATGAAATATTTATTGAGAAATTAAAACCAACAACAACAACATTGACAACAATAGCTTAGATACACACATTTTCCCACAAGCTATTGAATGAAATCCTTTTCACCTGTGAGAACAGTCAGGCAGGGTGCAGGCTGTCCAGAGAATTTGTGCAGTGCTTGTCTTTGGAGATTTTCAAGGCCCAGCAGACCACAGACCTAAGCAACCTCATCTGATCTCAGAACTGCCTCTGCTTTGAGCAGGAGGTTGGGCTAGAGGGGCCCTCCAACCTGTATTATCCTATCATCCCATGAGCCTAGGAAACTGGTGTAAGTGACCATTTAAAACAAAGAGCATGGGTCCTGACATTTAGTCCAATATTATTTTGCTTGTAAATGAAAATTACTGGAGTAACACAGCACAAGATGATTCTTCAATTTAATTCAAGAGATGTGATGATTAGTGGAAGAAAATGAATTTTATAGGAAATCTAATCTTAGTAGTTAAACTATTGAATTTTTTTCAATACTTGCATTCTTCAGTATTTGCAAAGTATGCAAATTTCACATACTTTGCGTGCTCTTTGTGAATTGGTAAAAATTTTTTCAAAAACTTCCAAAAAAATAAAACAGCTTCATCTGAATACAGAAGTTCCTTGTGGGTTTCAGTAACTCTATTAGAGCAAGGTTCAGCCAACTTCAGTTTATTTCCACATCAGGATTGTTATCTATACTCCTTTATTTTCAACACAAGAGCATGGCCTGTATCCCATGAATGTTTGTTTTTTACTGTTTACTTGCAGACTTGTTGCACTGAAGTGGTTCTGTGTTTTGTTTTGTGGTTCATTGCCCAAGTAATTAGAAATGGTCCATTTGTTTCAGGTTTTTTAGCAGATTTTTTAACTGGAAATTACTCTTTGACACCTTTTCCCGTATTTTTTCTGAGAATGGAAAATATTTAAAAGGGAATAATCACAGGACTGCTGTGTATTCGTCTGCTTAATCTCTACGCATAGATAAGAATCACACATTCAAAATACTACAGATAGTGAACATGACTGTTATAGTTAAACATGGTGTTTTAAGATCAAAGGTGAAGTGTATACGTCACCCGGAAGAGACTGTTTTATAATTGCGTGGATAAAGACTCTTGAAAGAATTCCTGCTTATACTGGTATGCTGTTATTGATCTCTTTTATTGTATATGAGTCCTGTGGGGATAGGCAAATTACCCAGGAACCTGGGGGAAGCAATGTGCTTCCTTTATCTCTTTGTCTTTATCTCTTTTTCTTGTGCAACTGATAAAAATGAATCCCTGATCCGTTGAGCCTGGTGAATCAAGGGACCTACAGCAAGAGCAGAGTCAGCTCTGCTCACTCCCCAGAGCACAGCACAGGGAGATAGTCCAAATGCCAAGATTTTCTAAACAGCAAAAAAATTAAAAGTTGTGTAATCACATGCTGCCTGCCTGTATTCACTAATTTCAGTTACAGAACTCTCTATCCTTTCTCTTTCTGTCCTGAACCACTGCTTGGTGCTGCCCTGGACACACCAAAAGTTTTTCGGCCTAAAGATATTTCCAGATGGTTTGATGGCAGAAGCAGGAATTCTGAAACCCGCACAGCATTTGGGGACCATTGTCTTCAGCAGCAAGTTTGTATTAATGGGGATGTATCGATCATCCTACCATACTGGCACAGACTATCAAGATCACTCTCTGAGCTGAGGGCGGAGTAGGAACCCTCAGTATCCCACTGGATCAATAAAATGCCTTGCACGAGCACCCTGATCTTTAGTGACCCTTCAGTGTACTGTCCATGTGGGATTAGGGGGGGGTTCACATCACAGAAAATCACACCACAGCAATTTAGATGTTTCCATATATTTTTCCCCAGCATATCAGATTTAGAGGAATCTGGAATTAAGACTGATACTGGCATCAAAGAGACCCAGTCAGCATTTTCTACTAGCTCCTCAATTTGATAAAAATCATCATTGTTCAGTCTGAGCAAAGAGTGAACGAGAAGTCCTGAGTCATCCCCTGCAGTGTTAGCTGTCAAACCATCAATGAAATATTTCAGTCTGTGCCTCTGGTGCTTAACCACTTATGAACTAACAGATCAAATACCTTTTTACTTGTCATGGGCCAATTCTCCTCATCCCTTACCTATGGTCTAGTTGGAAAGAGTTAATGAAAAGGAGTTTGAACTTGTACAATCAAGCAGGTTTTTCATTATGAGTAGGCCAAAGTGGCTTACAACAGTGAGAAGTGTAATAAATAATCACTCTGATGGTGTGCAGTTCAAAAACGATTTGGCAATTCCTTTTCCAAATTATTCTAAAACTAAGCAACAAACTTCCCAAAGTGTAGATAAAACTGTTCACTCATTTTCTGTCTCTAAAACAAAGTTAAAAATCAGGAGGCAGGAATATAGCAAGTGCTGAATAGAAAATAAATCATATCACAGGAGCCTGGTTGTGTCCCCAGTGTGTGGTTCTCCTTTGAAAAAGGATTCTCTAAAGTTTTTCCAGTTCCCATCCTACCCTCCAAGTTCTGTACTTCCCTTTACTCATCATGCACAGTTTTAAAGATTGTGTGGGCTAACTTAAAAAAAAAAATTAAAGAAATTTTGAAAAAACAGTCTTTTTTTTTTTTATCCTGATCATAGTCCAATGGTAAACGTCTATAGGCCTCCCGAGTTAGTTTCCCAGCTCCAGAGACATCTTTGCCAAATTGCAATTTATGTAATTTGCACTTCAAAATGTGGGCACATAACCTCAATGCTCTCAGAGTTGTGGGAATAAACAGAATTTCTCCACAAATCTTCGGGGGAACTTTTAATCAGAAGTCTGCCTGAGGCCGGATGTTATCATGCAACATGAAGAAGCAGGGTTCTGATAGATCTACTCCCAGAAAGGTTTAATCAAATCTGTTCTGTCAGAGTACGTTGCCCTTGAGTCACTGATGGGCATAGGCAATGCCGGAGTGATGCAAGAATGTCCTTAAAGAAGCGAAGCACACTCTTGTCCCTTGCGTTGCACTTGGACAGCATAGAGCACTGAGCCCTGCCTGCTTCTCGTTCACTGGGTGGCGGGTGGTGGGCACTTACTCCCCTTTCTAGCACTGGGATGAAGACAGTAGAGTGATTTCTATCACTTTTGAAATGACACACATCTGTACGTGCCTTTAGAAAGTGTTTTCAAAACTCAGTAACCCACAAATGAAGAATAATAAAAATGTTTGTCACTATCAAAAGGGTAACCCTGAGGAAAAATCAGGCAGAAATAAGGCACTGACAGTACAATTTATTTTTAAGTTTAGGTAGAACTGCATATGAATTTGATATTTTGAGTATTAACTAATCATTTATTAATGTAGAGAAACCTAATTTGAATCTCAATTATGCTGCTGTTCTTCCAAAATAACTTCTCCAAGTTAATGCTTTTGAAACCAGCAATCCATTAACACCTTTAGTCTGGAATTTCCTCATGCTTAAGCTATTTTACCTGAGATTGTGGACTGAAGACTCACATCTGGAAGAGAGGCTAAAACAACCATTAGCAATTTGCTTAGGATGACAAGGCATCAGCAAGCGCTTATCAGTGAAAAGTGGCTTAAGGATGTACTGCTGAGAGCAAAGAGAGTGGGGCAGCTCACCTGTGCTACGGAAAAACACATATCTCTTTTTTCAGATAGCAGGGTTCAGAAGGCAGAAACTAAGGGGAATCTTACATGAAGCTCTAGGTCACAGAGTGAGGACCAAAATATCCGTCACCAGTTTCCTCAGGAGCTGGATTTGCCCTGTGCAGTAGGACTCATGATCTTGATGCCACCATACCCTCGTTCACAAATAGCCCTAAAATTAAAAGGAAGTTCATTTTCACCACCTGGTTGTAAAATTAATTAACTGCACTGGTTGAGCAATGAATGGAACAATATTTATTTTAACATTTTCCACTATTTCTCAAACGAAAACATCTTCTGCTTAAAATACATGGGACATTGAACTTTTAATAAATATGACTGTGTTGGAAGGTGGTTACACTACTTCGTGTGTATAATGTAGGGGATTATTTTGAAGAAATAAGAGGACTCAGGTTATTTCAAATGATTTCTCAGTTGAGTAAAAGAAAACATAACTTTTAGGAAAATGATTCCCAGTAACTCAGGTTTGGTTTTCCTCCTACAGGAAAAGTACAGGGTAAGTAGGGATAGAGCTGAGTAGGAATTTTCAACAATTTAGACTTTCAGCTGAAAATAATGATTCAGTCAAGGGAAACCTTTGCTTGGAAAACATTTGGTTTTCACAGGGTTTTTTTTTCTCTTTATATGCTTTTAGGAATTATTTTCAAAATTTGTTTTTCTTTTTGCTAATAACATTGGAATCGGTAGTAAGGATAAATTTATTTCTAAAAGAAGAAAAAATGAATTCACAACAGTTTCCAGAAGACAGACGGTCTATAGGAGAGTTGCTAAGAATGGAATATGTTCTTCCTGTTGACCCTATATGTATTTCTTTTAAAACAGTTATTCAGATATATGTAAGTATTTTCAGAGAGTCCTTTAGAATACCAGGAGTGCTGGTGCAGTCCCCACTGCCCCCTTAGTACAAAAAGCCTCACTGACTGTAGGAAGCACTTGACAGGTGAAAAACGTTATCCCAAGCCATACGGTGTAACCATGAGACATTCTCCTTTGGTTCTTGCCTTTGCCTCTCAGTGCTCAGGGATCGAGCCACCACAGAGAGCCTGGGAAAAGGCAAAAGGGACGCAGTTTCACCTGCAGCATTTTAAATCATTCTAAGTGGGATAGATTTACAGTACCCCTTCAGGCCAGTGTAAGGGAGATGTACAATCCTGCAAACAGAGACTAGAGATGTTTTACAAATTGCAAAGACATGGAGACAAAGATGCAGAGCAATGCCAGGAGTGAAATCTAGCCAATCTTACAAACTGCTTGATTATTCAGGCTCCGAGTAGGAGCTGAGACTTCATCCCCGGAGTGAGCAACCTTTGAACTCATCTTATGCTAAATTTCAGACTGTGTGGATGACTGTGTTGCTGAGGAGTACAGGTTCCATCAAAGGACATGAAAGCCCAGCAATTGCAGAGAACAGGAATGAAGGGAAAAGCATTGACTTGCTGTGTGAATATGAAACAGATCTTGTATCTTTTATAAATATTTACAAAGTAATTAGAAAAAAGGAAAGAAAATACACATCAACAAATGAGGCACATCAAAACACTGTCACTATAGCTTGCATTTCAAAAAAAGTTAGGAGGAAGAGAAGGGCAGCTGTAGTCTTTAGAAAACTTCATTAATGTTTTCAAATCACTCATAGGATTTAGGTGCTGAAAGGCATGCTAAATTGGGGTTTATACATAATCAGATCATTGAAAAACATACAAATGGCTGCCAGACTAAAGTACAATGTTCACTTTTGAAATTACAAAAAATCCTTTGTTTCAGAGAGTGAATTGACTAAAGTTTAGTTTCAGTGAAGCATGTTTTTGCTTTGGGTGTCATTATTTAGTTTGGCCTCCTTGCCAGAGAAACCTTTTTACCGACTGCAGTTCCTTCAACTGTTGTTTTTATCCTCCAGCAACTAAAAAAAAAAAAAAAAAGAAAGAAAAAGAAAAATCAAGGCTGTATCAGATGCTTCATATTTAAATGAGAACTGCTCAGTGTTTACCTTTAATTTTGAGATGACAGTGGGGGAGAATTGCAGGGGGCTTGATTGCTTGCCAGGATTTCTCAAACAGATGGATTTGAGCCTCCTCACTTAAATAATCTGGAAAATCAAGCTGGACTAGATGAATCAAATTGCTGGTGAGTGCGTAAAGAAAACATCCATCCATCCATCTGTCTATCTAGGGACCTATATCACTCCCATCACCATGGTATCTGTGCACCTTCAAGAGCAATGTCATGCAGCAGCCTCAGATTCCACACACCACTGAACATGCCCTTGGCAAAATCCCAGCAGCTTTGCCAAAGATAAAGGATTATGTATGTTATGCCTGTGAATACTAAAGAAAGGATTTTTTTTTTTTGCACTTTAAAAGCAGTTTCTGATGTTTCTATGGCTAAGACATTCAAGCACACCTATATCCTAGGACTTAGTGATGATGAATAGCTCTCAATGTACTCTTACTGTAAGTTCATCTAAACCTTGTGATTAGAGAAGAAATAAAACACATACTTCCTTTTATAGTTAGATGGAGGTAGGAGGTAGTGTTTTCAAATGGTTACTAGGTAAATGTGTTTGTCATCATTTTGTTTTCCTTTTTTCTACTCTCTCCCTCTCTTTTTTTCTTTTCTCTTTTTTTTTTTTTTCGTGTGAGAACTGCCTGTCTCAACACCTGTAGAGACAGGAATTATTTAGATAGGAATTCATTTGGAGGAGAGGGGGGAGGAAGTGGGGGGCTGAGCTGAAAGGTCTGTTTGGACATCCACCCTTGCTGAAGGTGGTTCCCATGGATACAATAGAAAAATACATTTCTCTGCAAAGGAAGAATGAAGTTCCAGTAGATAAGGGGCATAATGTGTCCTGTACAAAGACAACAAACTCTGATCCTCCTGAGCTGCACAGCCCATAAAGGATATTTGAGAACAATACAGAGGGTAACCACAACCTGTGTCCAGGAGTAACGCACATGAAAAGGTCTGAATAAGGTACCTGAACCATTTTTTCCCCCTCTGTGGCCCAAACTTGGCAGATTACACTGGCATCAAGCTAGTTTACAGGTAGGGATACAAGCAGATGAATTAAACAAGCTGCATACTTCATGGGATTACGTATTGCATGTACTTTGTAATGATTTAAGAATCAATTTGTTGCCAAGAACCAGAGCAGGAAAAAAGAACATGTATCAAACCTTTCTGTATTATGTGTTTATAAAGATACACATAGTCTGAAGAGATATTCCTTTACATCAATGCACTGCTTCCTGAGCAACCACTATTTGTATCACTACTCCCATCTTCCTTCAGTTTTCTAACAGGTCAAGACACACCCTCCCCTTTCTTCCTATTCAACTACTCTATAGACTTAGGTTGTCAAAGTCCTTCTCATAAGATGCTGCAGATGTGAGACCTTAAATTTATTCATACAAGATTGATTGAACACAGGATATACAAATACTCTGAAGGCTATTAAACACAAAGCCAACAGCTCTGACCCAGGAAACACCGCCTGCCTGAGGGAGATAGGCAGGACCAATCCTTGCTGGGCAATGGTGGAGGCAAGATGTGGTGTGAAGGACTTTGGTCTGACCTCAACAGAAGTTTTTACCCTCTGCTATGTTCCATGACTTCGCAGGGCCATAAACACACAACAGCTTTCCTAAATTTAGACACTTAGCTGAGATTCTTGAGTTAGGAAACAAGATGCACCTAGGTGCCTCCATAGCCCCTGGAGAGGGAGTGAGAGGGAGACACCCACTGTACCCACCTAATACTTGAATTGTCCTCTAGAAATATCTCTTTCTCCTTGCCTAGAGACTGCTGGGCAGCCACCATTCCTAATTTCCTCAATGCCTAATGTCTTAAATTTAGGTAAGATAAATCCAGGCCTAAGCTTTTGCATGAGCATTTACACAGGAAATACTCACCGCATAATTGTTGAGCATGGATGTCTAGTAATTTTCTAGAATAATAAATGTAAAGGTGTGCCACAGAGGAACAGAATTCATTCCAAACTGTAGAACCCAGTCTGCAAATCTAGCTGGAAAACTCTAATTTCTGAGTATTTTGTTTTAATGTTTTTAATACTTTTTATTCATTTGTTTGTTTTTTCAAAGAACTCTAAAACTGAAATGTGCTTTTCAAAAATCATTTCAAGAGAAAAAAAAATAGCCTGTTTTCTTTTGAAAGTCCCCAAAGGTCACTAGGGAAAAGCTTTAGTTTGTAGATTTCCCGTTAAAAGGAAAAAAAACCCCAAAAGAATAGAAAATGTCAGAGAGAACAGGCTGTCTAAAAATTGTTATTGTGGTCAAAAGCCACTTTTCAATTAAAAAAAAGCCAATGACACAATGTCTCTAAGTTTTAATCTTCAGTTTAGAAGTGCTTGCTGATGTAAGTGGTATCACTGACTTCATTAAAACCACTCAAAAATGAAAAAAAATTGTTATTTAAAGGTATGCATAAGATATCCTAAAATTACAGTTTCAAAAATGATACCACCTATTTCATTCAAATTGGTGCAATTTGAAGTCTCTCAGCAAAACTCACATCCCTTCACTGATACTGCTGGCAGCAATGTTTCATACATCGCTGTTATACTGCTATTGTTTTATATTGGAATAACATCTAGACCCCAAGCCTAGGCAGAGCATGAGTGTAATAACATTCAGCTACAAGGAAAAGACGGTTTGTAAAAGGTTTCAGAAAAATCACCACAACGTGCTGCAGTGCAAACGTAAACAGTTTTCAATTTGGTTGGATATGAACGCAGCTCTGTGACCAAGGTGGGGGCATAGAGTCTTTGTGCACACGTTTAATTTGAGCTAGATTTTCTTAACTTTATCTATATAGAGTAGCATTGGAACTCCTATATGGATCAATAAAATATTTATAGAGCACGAGGCTGACCATGACTAAGGACATGTTTACAACCAGAATGAAAGCTGATGCAAAGAGCTCAAAGCCGGTTCTGAGACTCAGACTGGTATTATCTCTGAAAAACAGCTCAATGAAGTCAGACCGGTGTGACACTGTGACTACAACAGCATAGTACAGCAGAACTGGAGGTTCGTAATCCTTGACCCTGAAAATTACAGGGTGTTTGTCCTAGGTGGAGCAGCCAGAGCCCGTACTACAAAGCACATGAATCCAGCTCTCTTCCAAATGCTTCTATTGCTCTAACACACAACTGTTAGCTTCTGTGTGTGTTTTTTGTTTTTTTCAGCTGCACAGTATATTGTGGGTTGTAGCCCACAGTATGAGTGTTGTAGCCCACCAAAGGAGTGTTTCTATACCAAAAAGTGAAGAGTTTATGTCACACATTCCCTGTTGTGTGGTGTTGGGAGATGAGAGATGGTTAAGGATACAGAGGACCGTGGAGGCAGCCAAGCTCAGTGTCATTTAATGTAGTTATACTGGAGCAAATTATCCCAGAGCAGTGCTCAGGCTTTATTTCAATGGAGAATCAGGACCCATGCCCAGGAGTGCCCTGCAGGGCTATGCTGTTTGGTAGGGTAGCTACAGGGAACTGCCTAGCCCTGCTCCTTGCCAGACACCAAAAGTCTGTCTGGGAGGATCCTCTGCCTGACTCCAGCCTCATCCTCCACCTGACAAGCCCTAAAGACACTTGACACAGGGCAGTAGCCAGCTGTCAGGCTGATGGGGACACAAAGCAGAGAGCTCAGGATGCTGCCCTCCACTGCAGAGGAGCTGTGAATGAGCCTAAACTCACATAATCTGGTCCCTAAAGAGTTAAAAGACCTGCTTTTCCCTCCACTTTTTTCCTGTTCCCTAAAATATCTTTCCACTTTGTTCCTAAAACCATCTGGGTTTGAGGGTCTCCTCTTCACCCCCTTCTTTATCCAGAAAATCTGTATCTGCTGAGCGTATTCTGTGCACAGGCCCGTGACATCTTGTTACCAAGATTCAGGTCACAAAACCTGAGAATAAAAAGAGAACATGTATAAATGGCTGGCTCAAAACCAAAAGTGTATTCTTATTGTGTCTGCATTTTTTCTGCAAAAGGTGTATATTTTTAACATCCCTGGTTACATACTCTAATCTTGTTCTGTGATTCAAATATTGTGTAAAAATATGTATTTGTGCCCCATCTCTACTAGATAGAAAATAGCCAATGGGGGATAAAAACAACAACAACAACAACCACCAAACATCACCCTGATCTGAAAAGCCAAATATTCAGATTCTAAAACACTACAGCCTGAGTACCACTGTTTCAGCAAGGGTATCAGTCCTGTGAAGGTAGGTAAGATGATTTTACCCAATATCAGATGTGATTCAGTCACTGGAAGGTTCCTTATGATCAGTACAGTAGCAAAAGTAATGGACAGGATGTTATTCATCTCACCCTGGTGTATATGTGAAAGAGGCTAGATGAACAGGCTCCCTGCGAGTGTTTGTTTCTCTACCCTGACAATAAAGGGAGTATAGAGCAATGCAGATGTCTATATTATAGATGTTTGAAGTTAGGTGTAAACAAAATATTTATTTCTGGACTAGGATGTCTTGGTGCCATAAATGCTTAAAACTCTTCTTTCATACCTGCTAATAATTATGAACTTGGCCCTAATATCAAAGATATTTAGAGATGAAACATATTTTAGTTTTGTTGGGTTTTTTTTTTAATTTACTTTCTATGTTGTGGGGGAGATTCAGCCTTCAAGGCACATTTTGGTCATGTATTTGAGTTCTCCCTCATAATGAGGGCTACAGCTGAAGTCTAAAAGTCTCATGTAATCAAACAACTCTGGAAAGTGGGATTTCATTGTTCCTCTTGCCTTTGCTAAGAGCTAGTAATAAGGACTGTGTTTATAAGAATGTGAAAGACATTTTCTAGAAAATTCTAAATGGCTTCTCTTAAAAGATTACAAATCATATATTTTTCATAGTGGGTGCCTAGAGATTAATAACTTTAGGCAAAGAAGAGAGGTGGTTGCACAGCTACAAAGGCTTACACAACGTAATGCCTTTGAATGACACGTAATCCTTGTGGCTCCTGTACGAAGAAAATGTTGCTAGGTAGTTGATAAATAAAAACAAAGTAGGCTGGATGCTTAGCTGAGTCTGAACATGAATTTTCAGAACTAGCAAATGAGTATGACATGAACAAGAGTCTGCAAGGAAACAAGAAAGGGTTTCAGAGTAACGCTGAAGTTACTCGCGTTGCTTCCCAGAGGTAATTAGGCACAGTCAGGTGCAGCAGCCGCCACTGTTATGTGGCTTCAGAAATTAAGGCAATAAAGACAAAAGCAAGTTAACTTTAAGGTGGAACTAAGGTAGACTTCTAACACAGAACTACAAATTCAGCCAATGCAAATGGTGGCCTCTGAATGGGCAAAATAGTTAAATTAGGTAAGGGATGAAAAAAAATACACACAAATCAAACAAGATACACAGAAAGAAACAGCGTTTGAAATTGTTTATTCTGAGAATTGTTTAATTGTCGTTTAATCCTGTACAGCTATGTGAAACAAATGTTATATAAATATTATTTTAAAGTGATAACCTGCAAAATTTTTGTGAATTTGGGAGAACCTACAGCTGTAAAACTTGAACAGACAAGTCTAGCAAACTGAGGCAGGTTTTGATTTGTTTCATAGAAAATAATTAAATGTTGGTAGGCATCACCTCAAAGTTATTATTTTGTTACTCTAGCCACAACTCCATATTATTTTCCTGTAACCTACTAAAAATGGGATAGACTATGCCTCCAATATCATAATTATAATATGTTTGTATTGAGAAGATTAAATTTTTTTTTAACCATAATTTATAACAATATACCTAGACACCTCAAGATTAAAACATGGACAGATTTTCCCTCTTAATATGGCAAATTTAACTTCTTGATTTTTGAATTTCACTGATCTAACTGTAGTATCCTAAATACACTAAATATACTAAAAGTAGTATATTTAAAGAAAGTGAAAAACATTACCTTCTTTCCCCTGAAACTGGAATGTCCCCTCAAAGTGATGGCAGAGCAAAAAGGAGATTCAGAACAGGTGATATTCAGCCACATGGAGGTGTGAATTTAAAAGGCACCTCGTGCAAAACACATGTTCAATAACTATTTCTTTAAAAATGTTCAACCTGCAGGGCTAGAAACAAGAACTTCATACTATTGCTTCTAGCTGAAAAAGTCCTACAATAAATATTAGCCCTCAGAATTGTGACATTTTTATGCTTTGGAGTAGAGACTTTTGAAGATTTTTATGGTTTTTCTTGACCCCTGAAAGGTTGGATTCATGGTAAGTAGGGCATGTGGCTTTTCAAGGCTACATAGCATAGCCTCAGTAAATACAGGCAGAACTCCCTCACTGCTCTGATGGTTACAAACCTCTTTCTAATTTCCAGCTTCAATTTATTCATGGTGAGTTTATACCATTTGTTCTCGTGCCAACCTTATACTTTATTTTTAATAGCTTTTCAACCTCCCTGTGTTTTCCTCCCTAATGTATTTATAGAGAACGATCACATGTCCTCTCAGATCTTTGCTAACTTTTTCAGTGTCCTCTGGTAAAATACATTTAAACAATTCTGCTCTAACACATACAGCCCATGCAGAATACCTATCATGCTATAAATTTTCCTACCACTTGGATGGAACGACCTCCACAGTTTACCCATGGCTTTCCACTGCTGAATACAGAAGTCATCCCAAGCTTGGGCGTGTATTTCCCTCTTAATATAGTCTCTTCTGCATCCATATACATGTATACTATGTGCCTTATTCTTGAAGAAATTACTGTAGATGAATGAGTATGTGAATATATGGTTTATTATTTTTAATTAATTGTCTACACTGCTGTTGACCTGAAAGTAATGCACATTTCAAGTGCTCAGCACAAAGTAAACTGAAGTAACACAGAGTCATCTCATGAAAACGGGTAGCATGTTGATGAGACAGTAAAAGCATTCAAAGATTATGAGTCAGAATCCCAAACTAGGGAGACAGCCGTAAAAGCAATGAAATTAAAAATATTTCTTGAGATTTTCATGTAGCTATTGAGTTTTAAAATTTTCATGGTGCAGACCTTCCTCTGCAACTGTAAGGGTTATGTATCAATGTCATAAAAAATGAGACAGGATTTTCTTGTAACTAGCTGACTTCAGTGGAGGTTTAGATAAAAAATACAAAATATTATGAGTCTTGTGATAAAATCTTAAGAGTCAGCAATGCTGTTATAGAAACAGAAATCTGTAGGTGGAAGGAGCCAAAGGAGCAAAACAGGCATCACTCAGATGTTGATGGATTACCTGGAGGTCCAGAGGAGAACACAACTTTAGAAAAAACAGTGGATTTAGAAGGGAAAATTGAAAGTCTTACCAGTGTCCACATTACAGTGTTGAAAATTGTTGTGAAGGGGAACTCTCTCATGAAAAATTGCTTCACACAGAATCTATTGTAGTTCTGCATCATGGAAGAGGCTTTCAGCTTCTTAACATGCCACCTTCTGCATGGGTAGAAGTCCTGCGGCTACTTAAAACTGTGCTGGATAGTAGCCTCTCTCAAAGGGGAATTGCACAGGAGAGATCACTACAGAACAGCTTGCTTTGGTCACAACCCCTCCAGCTGGGAGAGTGGTCAGCTGCGTGCTTTGGGCAGTATTCCAGCCTCTTTGTGTAGCCAGGAGTAGCTCTAGCCCGAGATGTATGAGGTACAATAGGTTGGAGCAAATGCTTGAAAAGTCTGTAAAACCAGGGGAGTTATTTTGAACTGGATCTTGAAATCAAAAAGAAACTATTACAGTTGCTTCAATGTGGGGGTGATGTGCCTGCACTTCTTTGTACTTGTGAAAAGGCGCCAGCAAGCACTCTGCACCAGTTCTAGTCTGGAGGTCTGGGACTTCTGGAGGCCAAAGAGAAGCAATTGCACTGATGCCAATAAAAAGTATATGGTATGCTGAATTTTAGTTCAAAAGCAACATGACTAGCACACCTTCCAAGGGAACAAATAACCACAAAAAAGAAAATCAAACCATGGAAATTGTTTAAAGAAGAAAACTCACATTTAATTGAGAATTGCCTCATGTGAGGCAAGGGAGCCAAACCCACTGAGTGTTTTAGCTATGCTTGATTTATTGAGCACAGTGGGCTTGTCTCTATCACCTGACAAAGTAATTTTAAACTATCTTTGAATTATCTTTTTTAATTAAATTTCTAAGGGATGATTTGATTTTCTGTTTGAGCGATTATTTGTTTGCTTAGAAAACACACTAGACATCTTGCTGTCTGACCTTTCTTTTGCTTCAGACGAGGGCTTAGAAACACTTAATAGCTGGCCACTTTCTGAACAGTTTGTCGATTGTAGCTCCAAAGCTGGTACATCCTTCCCTATCAGGAGTTTACCGCACAAGAATTATCTGGTAACGTAGACCTCTGGTAGCAGCCCGCGTGTTTCCCACCAGCTTTTGCTGCTGACGTACAATATTTCATGTCCATCTGTTCCCTGTCAGCCACGCTGAACACCCCTGTAGCCTTTTCTGCAGCTACAGCTTGGCCACAGCTGAGGATATTGGGGAGGGTGTTGAAGAAACCTTAACGTGTTAGATGTTCGTGTGAGAGGTGTAGAAAAGGACAGTTTGTGGGAGATGAGGCTGTAAATGAAGATCAGCCTTAACCAGTATTTTGTATCAATGTATAAATAGTATAGATACAAACAGAAATAGCAATAAAAAAAATAGTAATAAATAAATAGTAATTGTTATACCTAGTAATAAACAGAAGAGCTTAACTTTCTACATATCAGAGTGTGGCCAGAAATGGGCATTTCACTGTAATTTCAATAGTGGTAGAGTTAAGCAAAGCTGAATGCTTATGACTAGTCTCATCCCATATCTCATATCACAGAATCAGAAGCACAATATCACCAGTGGTTTTTGGTTGGTAAAAACTAAATAGAGGATTAAGCTACTTGGCTACATTAACACGAGAAAAGCACATACTAATAGAGACTGAGCAGGCAGCAATCATTCTAATGCGAATGCTGGAATTAGTCCAGAAACTAATTCTAAAAGAATGGCCTTTTCAACCACTCATAGCCATGTTTAACCCTGGGATTTAGGCACAGCTGAGAATAACACCAAGCTATGGAGTCCTTAGATTTTACCTCAAGCAATGCATGAATTATCAGACCAGTGACCATTACACTGTCATTTATTTTTCTTCCTCTGAGGTAAAGATAAACATTACTGCTATTAAGAATTTTAATAAAAAGGATCACAGACAGACCTGGCTCCTCTGACAGTTTGCCATATATGAAGTTCCCTCTTTCTTTAGAAGCTTCTAAGCAAATTTCACAGTCAGCTAGGGATCTAGTGAGCTGTTGGGGAGCCTTCTCACCTGATTTTGCACTTGTACCATGTAGACATATACATATGATCTAGTCGTGCTAGTTATTGTTGATGAAAGGAGTAAGCACACAGGACATGTTTCATCTAAACTGCATTAGATGTTTCTGTTATGATAGAGATGCATCACACACTACAAGCACCTTTTTCTCTCCCATGCCTGTTAAGGAGGACCATGTTGATTAACTCAGATGTAGACATCTATTCCATAGACTATATGCAGACAGTTAATATACTCCACCCTTTCTTACTCTTATGACATAACATTACACATGATCCTAACTCTTTCTATTTTGCCTACTTAATTTTTGTTTGTTTGCTTGTTTATAATGCATAGAATATTTGTACATTATCACCATTGCACATATTGTAACTTTTTCATATAGGCATACCAAGTTTCTGACCACACAGGGTCTGAACCATTCACTTTGGCACATACAAGTGCTTGCTCATGCCAAAGTAGAAAGTATATTACAATAGTTGACCTCATAATACCAACAAAAAATAGTGATTGTTCTGTGCTAAATGACCTCAGTCATGACCTGCAGATTATCTGCAGATGATCTGTCCTCTGTGACTCCCTGACTGTTTCTCAGGCTGTTCTGCTTCACAGTTATGACTGGCTGTGATGTACTGAGCCAGATGACTCAATTTCTTAGTATCTCTGATTAAAATATTATGCTTTCAAAACAAGTTAGACGGTTTTAATTTCATTCTAAAATTGGGGTTTGTTTCTGATGGGAAAAAAGATTTATTTTTGCTTTATTTAGAATTTTCCATTTTCATGTTTCTCTCCCTCCCTGTTATTTTGGAGGTGGAGTTTTTTTATGCTCTTCTTTCACTGGAAAAATCATTGGAGATTTATTTTAATGGTTGGAAAATATATTTCTCAACCTATGAATGCTTTGTACTTTATATTAGAAAAAGTCTTGGTGCAAGAGCACTATTCGGTCTGTTTAATACCTTTCCCTCTGCATTCTCCATGTTTTCAGTTGGAGAAAATGAAGGGAAGGAGGAAAAGAATGAATGAAAGCTGATGCAATATTGAAGGAACAGGATCATATTTTTTGGTTTGACATCCTTTGATAAAAGAAACATTTGACCAAATGATATTTTTTTACTTTTTTTTGTCAATTAATATATTTTTAGTATAAACACAACCTTTACTGAAGAAAATTGGTAATAAATCATTATTAGTAACTCGGTGTCTTTTAGGACAGGCTTGTATTTCCTTACTGTGCCTAGGACAAATAACCCAGATCTTCCATGCTTTAAAAGTGGCTTACTTCTTGAGCATCTTTGGCTAGCCTACACAGACATCTCATCCAGCTCTCGTGTTTATTTTCCATTTTCAAGCAGGCTAAATTTGCATCCACATTATAAAAGTTTTTGCCCACTGTCCCCAGGAGAGGTGATTTTCAGCTGCTACACCAAACCAGACGGACAAGACTGTTTCAGAGGAAAGGACGGCAAAAAGTCTCTGCAGGTGTTTACACTCCACCAGACTTCCTAAGCACTTCATGCATGAAGTTTTAACTAGATGCAGAAAGCGCCCTTCACTCCTATTCCTCGTTCCAAATGTTGGCTTACTTCTATAGGGTTGCATCAGAAAAGACTGAGGACACAAAGACAAAAGAGCCCATGTAGGTTTCTGGAAAGTTTCTGAAAGTTTCAATCAGCTCCTGACTTCCCCTGTCACCCCCAACAGATTTACATGATGGCATAATGAGCATGAACGATGAGCTGCTCTTTGTCATGAGCCAACGTACTGGGTCTGTCTGCAGAGAAAGAGTTTAGCAGCAGATAACCTTTGCATTGTTGGTTCTGCTCTGAATGGGCAGATGGGAAGAATATAGCTCTCAGATGTAAAGCTATGGATAGATGTAGATGTAAAGCTGGAGATAGTTGAATAAAAAAGAAAGCAAGCTCTGGAAAATCTCTGCAAGCGTAGTAAGGAGTTCAGGACATTCGTGCAACGAGGAAAAGCATAGAGTGTTGGTGAACATTTTGCCTACATGATTTGACTTCTGAGACTGATTTTCAAGTGGATATAATGTGATCATAAAATGGTCTTTCTCAGCATTTTTTTTCCTCTGCCATGATGTGGAGCAATAGGGCAGTAACCAAATAAACTAAACAGCCCAGCAGTGTCAGATGAAGCGCTGAAAACCAAGTTTTTAGCAAGCTACAGACTTCTGCATGTGCACACAAGGTGCGATACATACACAACATTTCAGAGTTTACACTGAGATATAGTCTAGGTTTAGTGAAGACAATAGAGGTGGGAGAACAAAGAGTCACGTTTTTTTCCAGCGTTCACTGAATAAAAGTAGAACATCCACTTTGATCCATGTTTTCAAATATTTCTCACAGAGATGAAAACAAGCAATTGTTTTCTCTTGATTCTTAATACAAAATGTCAAAGGAGTATTAATTTGCTGTTATTTGGCGTAAAAAGGGTATCGCTGAGAAACAAAAGTCTCAAGCCAATGTGTAAATACGACCTAGATTTTTAAAGGTGTTAAAAGGTATGAACTAATGGATTGTTCAAAGGTAAATATTTAAGTGCTTACCTATTTAAGTTCTTACACATCTTTAATCCCATTAAAGAGGTATCTGCATCTAACATTTCTTATACACTGTTTTAAATACTGACCCTCTGTTTTAAAGAAAAGTTTTCGGACAGTCATCTTGAAATCACTTTTATTCCTCTTGTTTTATAAAAATGTCTGTTATTCTATTAGGTAGCAGATATTAATGTACCACACAACCAGTCAAACAGCATAAATAGTTTCTGGAAAATAGTTTGAGGTGTGTATATTTTAAGTAGTTTATGGATAACCTATATGCTCAACTGACTTACATGGAAGCTTTCACAGAAGTATTTTAGAGATATTCACAGAGAGAGAAAAAGACATTTTTTGGACTATTTTCTAGGAGTTGTTCTCCCAACTCTACAAGACTTTAATTAGAGTTTCCAAAATCAAGGGGGTTTTTGGTTTTGGGTTTGTTGGATATTTTTAACATGAACTATGCTTTCCCCGGCCCAAGGTTGCCTTCTGCATTTTGCAAAAATAAAGCATGTAAATGCCTACTTTAGAAACTGGAACAAGGAATTAAAATGATATTCAAAAGGAGCTGAATTCATCTAAAACTAAAGTACATTGTCAACCACCTCCACTTGCTCCAGGCACTGATGCCATGATTAGCTATGCAAGAAGCTACCTGCTGGTTTAGAATTATATGAAGTCACCTCAGGGTATCTACAAGCTTCTCACGCACAAGATACTGACAGTTTTTTTACTTGGCTTGAAACACAGTTGTTGCTACATCCAAGTACTATATCATAGATTGTTATTTCACAAGCTGTCATTAAGGTAGCTTGCCTTATTCTCACCAAACAATTAGTCTGCAAACAGTAATGATTTGTTCCAAATACCCTCAAAGACTGCAAGACCTCTAGCATTTTTCAGGTAACAACGTCTCATCTGAGGTATGAACGTGAACTGGTTTTTAATAATAGAGAATTAGGGGAAAAAAAAGTAATATTAATAGTCTACCTTTACAAAGCAACTTAAACTGGCGAGTGGTGGCAGGAAAGAGGAGACATACGGTAAAAAGATGCCTGGTAAGAAAGATACCTGTGAATCTGAACAGTAATATGTACACACACGAGTTTGAAGTTGAAAGTGTTTTTACCTGAACTGGCCAACTTCCTTTGGAGAAACGATAAATTCATATGAAAAGCAAATCCTGGCAGCACTGTGGATTAGATATAAGAATGCATGTACTTAAACTCTGTCAAGATGAGCAGCATAAACGTTGTTTATTCTGTTTAAAATCAGTGAGAATACTTCAGTCAGAACACGCCTCACCTACATTCGGTGGTCTTTTTACACACTTTGCTGATGACTTGGTTATCACCAACTCGCATGACACAAGGAAAGGATGAGCAGTTTCAATGAGATCAGATGTTTTGTACCCCTCCTTATGCAAATGCATCAATAAAACTCAACATGGACAACCAGCTCTTTGACCTTCCGTGTTAAGGTTTCTCCTAGGCTGAAGGCAATAAACTCTACTGCATTTTGTAGCTCTTCTCTGACATGAACAAACATTTCCTTAAAAAGGTGCTTCAGTAATTACGCACTTCATTATTCAAGATTTAGTTTGGATCAACTGACTCATTTTTACTTGTAGTCTCACCAGATCTTCATTGTCATAAAAAATCAAGCCTAACAATCAGTCTCTGCTCTGATCTTCCCAACTTCTGTGCTTACTTACTCATCCCCCCTGAAGTGCGTCCATACAACCTTCCTCATCCTGGTCCTTTTACATTTGCAGATGGCACTCACGATATTTACATGTGTTTGCATGTCAGGAATCTCTGCTTGGCGCAGCACAGCAAGAAGGTGCATGTTAATAATTCTACAAGGGAAGATGGGAATAGATGCTGTCAGCGCCAGTCTGGGGTAATCTGCACCTTTGAAAATGAAACCATTTATATTTAGACACATAAATATAGACTGAATAATCTAAATTTAATTCTTGGGCTGAAAATGTTGACCTCAATGAACAGACCCCTCTGACAAAAGCTGCAGAGGAATGGTATTATTAAACAGTTGAAGAGGATGATCTGAACTCCTCACTGCATTCATCTCCTCGTACAACTCTGTGGCTCTTAAGCAAACACTCCTTTGAAAATTACCTTGACGTTAGCTGGAACATAGGATTCACATTTTAACATATCTGGCATTAAACCAAAATACAGACCTTGAGCAATAAAAAAAAAAAGGCTGGTTTTATAACTGAGGAACTCTAAGACATACTGTCACAAGGACCATATAGCTGAGCTTTGGGAAGTTCCTGCACAGGAGTGAGCAAAGGGCTCAGAACAGATGAGATGTCACGTACAGAAACACAGGCACACAGACATACCTATATATGTGCATACATAAGTAGACAAGTCTTCCTGTCTCAAAGAGCTTATACTGTAATCATAGACAAGACAGAACATCAGAAAACCACAAAAATAGGAAGTACAGGGAAGGAGGAAGAATGGAAAATAGTCACCCTAATGCTAATGTATTTACTGCTTCAGCTGAGATTTCACACTATACGTTATTCAAAAACATACTCATTAGTGACTTCAAAGCACACGGAAGTCAGCATAAAGGCTCCTATTTGTCTGCCATAGACGTGTAAGCAGGCCTTTGAAAACACATGGCTACCTGCTTTGTGTCAGATGGTGTTAACCAATGCAAAATGTCACTCACCGAAACAAACAATACGCATGAACAGCTCTTCTGTTTCTTCCATATTTTGCTGTCAGCTTGTCTTATGCGAATTGCTTCACAATAATAAACAGTCCATGGCAGATATGATTAATATCAGTCTTTATTACAGCAGTCGCAACCATTAATTATCTGGCTGACTAATGATGAGATGTGAGGTGGTTCTTATCTAATAGCCAAGGATATCAAGTTCATTAAAGTTCATCAAATATAAAACTAAAAAAAATTGGATGCTGCAACTTTTCTAGAAGTCTCATAAAAGCAGAATTCTCCAGCATGCACATTCACATGTCTTTTTATTTTCTTTTCCCTGTCGTGGTACAAAGCATTAAACAAAAAGAGCAAATGATAATTAGTTGGAAGAGTATTTCAAGTTGCTCCCATCTTAAAATTGTTTGTTCTTCCCAAAAAAATATTTAGTAGCTTCCTTAGTGGGTGTTTTCTGTTATGATTTAAAATTATATCTCATAAATCCCTTGAAGAATTATCCTAAAAATACAGGGTAAAACACAGGTCTATTGAAGTCGATGCCAAAACTCCCATTGACTGCAGAAGAGCCAGAATTCCACCCACATTAAGATTCAAAACAAGAAATCACAAAATGTCTTTTTTTGTAAACGTTTAATACCATTGTTCAATGACCAGTTCTTCGTTACTTTTGGTCTTGACTTTTACCTAATCTTTGAATAAGGTTTTAAAACCTAACTCAGCTTAAAAATTATCTTTGTGTGTGCTTTTCATGCATTTACACTCATATTTATAAAAATATTCACTGTGTGCTTACACAGTATCTAGAAAGAAGTAGAGTATGTGTATTTATTTCTTCCTTTTGTGTATCCAAACATTTTGCTGCTACAATTTGCATGTATATTAAAAAGCTTGATTAAGGCAACCAAAAAATAATCTACTTGTAAATTACTTCAGTGATAACTGTTTGCCTTAGAGAAAAAACACGGTTTCTGTAACATGAGATAAGAGTCTTTTTTAAACACACTACATCTTGAATTTTAAGTGTTTGGCATCCAGATGACATTTTAAGAATTTAATGTTAATATCCAGGAAATAATAAAATTGCTGTAATTAATACACAGAAGTCTTGCTTGTGAAGCTCATGGGGCTGCTACATATGCAGTTATCCAAATCAAGACTAAAAAAGCATGGAAATGAAACCATAAGCTACATGAAAGCATGCAGATTCTACTTTTCCTTTCAGAACTTCTTTATTACTGTCAGAGCACCAGACACTACACTCCTAATGGAGCTTCCTTAAGAGCACCAAACTTCTGCCACCCATTTAACCACTTTTCCCAAACACTCATTTAACCAGACTTGGCTCTCAAAATATAAGAGCCACGGCATGACTATACAGAGTCACTCACGTTGAGAGACAGTTTACCAGACAGACCTGGCAAACACAAAACCAGACCAGGAGGGAAAAGAAATCTCACACAAACACAACGGATGTGTGAGCATGGCAGGATGGGTGCACACTTCACCAGAACTGCCCCACACAGAGCGTTCCAGCCAGCTGGATCCAGTCGGTGCCCCTCTTTAGAGAGCTTTGGATTCGAGGGTTTGATCTCTGTTAATGAGAAATAAATAACCGAGGTTGCCATACAATTCGGTCCCGTCTGCAAAAGTTTTAATGAGATTAAGAATTGCAATGAAAATGTATAATTAATTCACCATTTTCATTCTAGCTCTTTGTATTTGCTTGCCAGATTAAAATGATAATAGGATGATATGGTCTCTCACGCAAGAACTTAACTGCTTCTAGCTTCAGGGTATTAGATGACTTGTTCTCACAAAAGGAGATATTAATAGTACTCATTAGCAACAGACTGACTTTCTCTCTACTGGCTTATAATAACTCAGATAGGCAAGACTCTCTTTTACTGGGGCCCGGGCAGTGCCTATTCAGCACCCTAAGAATGTGTTGGTGAGTCTGAGTTTTTCAGGCAGGAGAAGGAACCTCAAGGCCTGACACGGTTCTGGGTGGCTGGGAAAGCACGACCAACAAGTGAGGCAGCTCATCAGCGGGATGCTGGTCAGAGTCAAAATGGCTTGGTGACACCCAGGAGTAGGTAGCCTGCTGCTGGTCTAAATTTTGGAAGAAACAAAGGCAGGATAACTACTTTCAGTTCTAGGTGGCATAATGTTCTGAGTTAACACAGGACCTGAATTCTGCATCTTACCAACCTTCACTCTCGCAGATGCAGTGAAGAGGGCGATGACTTTCTAGAGAGCTGTAATAGCTCCCTACTCTTTGCAGCTGTCTCACCCACAATGTCCCCTACTGCCTTTCTCTGGTCAGTTATGAGAAACGCCATTGCTCTGTGTCCTCAAGGTGAGAAAAAGGCAGCAGCACATTCCTTGCAAAAGCTTCACAGGACTAGAAATAACTTGCTCCTGTGACCTCTCAGAGCCAAGCATGCTGAGTTTTTTGAAGGTGGAGCAGACTCCTTATTAATTCTGGCATTTCCTCCATGTAGACCTGTAATCACAACTTCCTTGTTTCAGACTGTCAGTGTTGTTTCTGACCTATAAACTCCTGAAAAGCTTGACAAGTGTTTACCTCGAGGATTACCTCTTTCCCGGCTCTGTGCTGCTGCAGCAGAGAAAGGCAGCTGAAATAATACTCCCCAGAAGACATGAAGCTGTTGCTGTACCATGGAGATGAAACTAGTTTGGCTGGATATCTGGAGGATAAAGGTTATTAGTTTGCTGTTAATATGTACTGGACTGCTCTTTTAAGAACTTGTACAGGGTACATGAACCCCATTACAATGAAGTGATACATTTATGATACCGCTGTTGGACTTAATAACTCCAGCAAATGCAGAATGAGGAGCACGGAAAACAAACAGCAAAATGGTATGGACCCCATGTGCTGTTAGGCCCTCAGGAGAGCATTACAGAGCCTTCCAGTCAGATTCACACAGCACTTGGTCCCTGCTGCTGTCCTCTCCCAGGAGCAAAGCATCAGCCCCTTTTATGGAACCAGGCGTTTCCAACTCGGTGCTGGAGTCACTTACAGCAAGTTTCTTGCTGACCTACAAATATTTTTGAGGGTCCTTCATACCTGTAGCTGTTGGGCAATACTGCACAACTGTGCCCAGGATAAAGTGTCACCAAGACTATCTCAGTCCCTTCTTTCCTCCTTGGGTTATTCCTTTTTCTTCTCTAGATACCTGGTCACACGAAGCCACGTTAGCCAGCATGAAGACAGCTACAAGTACATGTATGATAGTTTTAGTCTCTCTCTCTGTAGGAGAAAATTTAACTCGCCCTCCTCTGTTGAAGACAGTCTAGATCCTTTCCCCAGAAATATTTGAAACAGGTGTTGTGGAACTTGCACTGGCACTTCCAGTAGTGTGTGGTGAATCTCACAGGTATTTCAAGCAACCCTACACTCACTAGTATGTAGGCATGTAAAATCCTACAGGCCCTGTCATGGTGAGATCGTGCTTTCTCTCATTTAGATATATGATAGCCATAGCTCTGCTTGTTTAGCCATTTGAAATTGTTCAAAGGATTAATTGACAAGAATATGCTTTCATGTCAAAGCTGTGATAGTTCCTTCTCAGCACAGGTCATGAGACTCTCAGGAGAAACAGGGTGTAGTAAAGGATTGTTCCAGGTGTGAGGACTGGATGGTATCTAGAGACCGGGCTGCTGCACAGTGGTATAAAAACAATACGCAAATAAGCTAACTTTAGTCTAATGAGGTTCACCACTCCTCTAAGGCTGGTTCAGAGCATTTAAAGTTGGCTTCTGCTCTGCTTTATTTACAACGGCAGACTGTTGAGACTGTCCTCCCTATCCTGAAATCCACCTTTGGAAGCACAAACCAGAAAACAATTTGGCCTTCAGTGACTTCTCAGCACAAGTGCTTACAGCAACCCCAGTCCCACCACGGGAGGACAGAGCAGACGATTGCCCTTCCTTCTTCTGCCACCACCTTGCTGAGCTGCTTGAGTGCCAGGGACACTGCACATAAAGTGAGGAAGGGACACACAGAGGATAACTCTCAGGGGCTAAAGCTCAGGTAAACATACCAGAGCTGCTCATTAGCTCAGGCAGAGCTAGCAATGTAGCTGTGGCAACAGAGAACTTGGGGCAAGGTGCAAAGGCTGGTCAAAAAGCTGACAAAATACTTGGGTAGTTAGCTCATGCTAACATGTGCTACAGTGGCACGGCTGTGATCAGTACCTGGGGAAGGAGGCACAGATGGAAGCTGACAGAGGGATATCTGCACAAGCTGAAGCCATTGGCAACAGGCTCCCAGTCAGAGATGTGTGGTTCGGATGGAGACCCCCCCAATACCAAAAGATGCTACTTTTACCTTATACACTGTACACACAGAAGTCCTCCATACTCAGCAGAAGAGTATATGAGACAGCAATACTGTTCAAGTGCTTGCATGTTAAACCTATTATTTGTGTCCTTCTAGCAGGGACTTGGTTCCACTAGACTTTTCCTTTTGTCTTTCTGTAAGGTCAGAAAAGGTAAGCACACTCCTCAGTCCTTGTTTTGCCTGCCAATATTACCCACAGGGGGGTCAGAAGCCCCCTTACATCATCTTAAACTCTTGTTGCCTTCAGAGGAATGCTCCGGTGCCTAAGGAAAGCTCAGCTGTGTAGGCCATGACCAGACTGATTGTGTTTCACAACACACAGTTCAAGTTGGAGGGGAAACAAAGCAAACCACACGTGCTCCCGTCCTGCCCACTGCCTCTGACAGAGGTGGTGTTTCAGAAACAGTAAAAATACCAACATTTTCAAATAGTGGTAAGTGCAGTTGGACCGTAAACCTGTATTCTGGCGTCCAGAGTGCATAATTAGCTTTAACATCAGGGCTGGTGAGGAGTCATAGTCCCTGTTAAGAGACAGGCACAAGACTGTTAAAGGGAGCCGGGGCTATCTTTAAATCAGGACTGTGGCCTCAGGCCTACCTTTGGAATAAAAAGCTCTGTTTTTACAGCACCAAAGCCCAGATCCTCAAAGACATTCAGATGTTAAATTCTCTTTAAGGTTTCAGGCTTCAAATTTCAGCATTTTGGAACCAAGTACATAAACATGTTCCTCAAGTTTCTCTAAAATCAGCATTAACCTTCAATTTGTTTCCAGCTTATAACTTATATCAAACAGTGATGACAGAATCCAAGACAGAGTATATGACAGGTGATAACAACATCATGTCCGCTTTGTGTTTCTGGGTGAAAATCCAACAAGAACAACTAGCATCAAATTCTTTTGCTGTATTGTCGTCTTTTTTTATACCCCTATGACTGCTGAAACAAACTGCACCTACAAATGAAGGCCATATGTGAACTACATGAAACAAGCAAATTTAAGTTGGAATTGCATTTACAGAAATACATTAATAGAAAAAGTAGAAATTGAAGCTACAGAATGAAGAAAGCATTCAACTTTTCTGATTTGAGTAAGATTTTATCTGCCCTGGTTTTCCTCAGTATGCTGGATCCAGGATACTCTAAGAATTGCACTTCCATATCACGGAATGCCGGCAAGTCAAAAAAGCTTAAAATGATTTATTTTGGTAACTTATAAAAATTAAAAATAAATGTACATTATAAAAAAATTTAAAAGAAACCCCAAGTGCTACAATGCTTTGGACAGTAGGTTGTAGGTATTTAATGTTATAAATAATTTATAATTTGGTTTTTAAAGGGATTTGAAAATAAGTGTGTATATTTAATTTGTAAAGTTTGTAGAGATATAATGGTGAAGAATACCTCAGAATTCAAAATGTCTTGTTATGCTGATCATGTCAGTTCATATACACTGGTCATGTGGATAAGTATAATGTTACATGTAATGGAGAATGAAAATTTTGCTGAAATCCATGCTTGAGGAGGGTTGGAATACCAATTTTCATGAAGTGCCTGCTATATATTGAATACTGAAATACTATTTTAGAAGGAAGAAAGGTTATTAAATTAAAATAAATTAAAAAAAAAAAAAAGAAAAAATGCCAAACGCTCAATTCCTGGCTGAACCAAAACCTTATTCTTTAAATGGAAGATCACACAAAACTTTTTGCTTGCCAACTGGCCAATAAGTTGTCCATGAATATTTTTGGCATTAAGTAGATTAAATTAAAACCACAGTGCTCTATTTCATCACGATTTTTTTGATACCCAATGCCAGACAGAGTAAGGTTTGAATGACAGAGCCACATCTCAGTTTTTAATTCCATGTAACCTGCAGAGCGGCGCGAGTGTGTGAGCAAGGGCATTCCAACTGTGTCTAGAGTATCTGGATTGCCAGACTTCAAATCCCCAGTAAACAGCCTGTTGCAAACCTAAAAATAGCTGGACATGTGCAGGACCTGATGCAGCAGCTTTTAGAAGGAAGATTCCCAAGCATGGGGACAAACAGAAGGCATTAGGAGTTCAATGAGTTATAACTGATTTTCATTTTAGGTTTTTCTTCATTATTGTCTACCTTGTTATCACTCTATAAATACTATTCTGAGTCAGGATATCATTTAGATATTTAGAGGACACTGAAACATATTTTTTTCAGCTTTATGCAGTCACAAGGGAAAAATTAATTTTAATTGGGATTTTTTGCCACCTAAATATTAATTAAACTGTCATTATAGAGAATGTCTACACATCTGGACCTTGCTCCTTGACAGCTGAACTCCAGTTATTTCAGGAAGAAAAGGATTTGGTCATTTTCCACTCACGCTTATGAACTGGTCTCTTGGTATCTAAGAATACATCAGTTTCAGTGTCTCCAGAAGTTGTTCTGTGAATTTTCAAGAATTCTCTTACTGAATTAATTTATGCTGTTGATATATTTTGGTCTTCTAGAAAAAAGCATATTGCCATAGGCCATCTTAAATATTTCCTCGCAACAGCTGGCCTAACTGTATGGCATACGTGGCATCCATCAGACGTGGAAATAGAGTATTCTTTAGTCATGATCTGGCACAAAAGGGAAATGTTGAGAGCACTGCTAGCAGTATACACCTTTAAGCACCCATCTATGAAACGTCGGAAGCTTTCTCAAAAAATGTTTTTCCATAGCACTACATTTCCTTGGTAAAGGTCTCAGAATCAGTCTCAGTGTTGAAACACAATGTGATAATTAGCACAAAGTGATAAAAAGTGGGATAGCAAACTACTCGCCCATTGGCCTGGGAGCCAAGTGCAAACAATTGCAGCTCTGTCAAACTTAGATGCATGTATGCTTTATTAAAAGGGAAGTGCATTTGAAATATGATTTATGTATAAAGCCCTTGCTGTTCTTTTCTGACTACTACTTTTCTGGAATTACAGTGTAAACATGTTATATAAAATGTTTTGAAGTCTTAAAATAAAAAAAGCCTGGCACTTGTTATGTATGCCAAGGATTTATATTGCAAATATACATGCGTGCTGAAATAGTCATATTTCAGCATCTTATAGCGCCTTACATATGTAGTTCATCCTTTCCAAAGAATTTCATTGCACAGATGTTTTGAGCACTGCTCTATTTATATTCATGCTGCAGCAAAGTACATTCAGAAACTACTTCCATGACTTCAGTGCCTAGTTTGAAAGAACTCTGTTCGGGTGCATTTATGTCTTACAAACATACTTAAATCCAATATAACGGCTGTGGGTAGTTATCGTAAGGGTGTGTATACCAGAGACATCATGCACAACATAGACGGACACCGTCAGTCATTTAACCCCACACAGAGCCAGGAGGAGCTTTACTCTTACTGTATGATGCAGACACTGTTAAAGGCTCAACTGTCAGCGTATGTCAGAGAAATTTTAGTATGTTCACATGTAAATAACAAGCATAAAAGTTCACACTGAATTTTCAAACATGCAAATTGTCAAAGCAGAAGTAATATGTTTTTATTGGTATTTCTTGCAGAGGAAAGTAAACCTTCCTCTTTGCACTGAAGGAAATCAAGGTGCTACAAACAGCATAACCTACATTTTCACAATTGTTCATTCCTATATAATAATCCATTTTTTAACAATTACATATGTGAATAGTTTTTCCTTTTATGTTATGTAACTGTAAAGACAATGGACAAATTTCAGTGCCCTGTGATACCATCATTTCCTCTTTGTAAGTCACAGCTACTCCATTTTTCTATTTTGAATTGAAATGTGGCCTGAAGCATGAAATGAGTATCCCTGCTCAGGGTGGGTCAAACTAAAAGATTCAAATCTGTCCTCATTTGAAATTTGCAGGAACTCCACTGGATTCCAAAACCAAACTGGAGTTCGAAAGCCAAGTTCCCATTCAGATGGATATAAAATCTCATCAGGATGACAAATATCTCCTAACTTCTCGTTAGCTTTTCCACAATGCCTATACTTGAAATTTCAGCATAATTGGGTTAAGAACTTAATCTACCCCATATGGATTTTAGAATAATGTTGTGGGTTGTTTTGTGTTTTTTTCCACTCATCTGCTTTACTGAGGGAAAGTACAGGAAAGAAGCACTCTATGAAGTTAATGTGTAGTAAAGCTTAGGATGTGATTGAAAGAAGTAATCATGAAAGTAAATACAGGGAAGTTCTGAAACATGGCACAGAAATTTACTATTAATTAGCAAATAGCACTTCTTCAGAAACTAAAAGAATGGTGAGCAAATGGAATGTCTCCTTCCTTTTTCGTCCCCATATACATCTCTGCCTTCTAGCGAACTGCTGTCTGACATTTAAACCATGCTACTTCTGGAATTACATAGTGCCCATACTGAACATATATTCCATGCACCAACAGACATGAGTGACACAGGAGCCACAGCACACTGAGGGGCAGGGAAGTCCAGAAGGAGGGGAGAAACAGACCTTCTCTGCAGTGACTCTGGGAAAGACTGAAAAACAAGCAGCTATAGGCATTTGCCTGGGAAGCTGTTCTAGCAGGACTTTGAGTCCTGCCGAGGCACCTGGGACCCAGAGCAAGCTTGCCACCTAGGCCCACTCCCAGCTGAGGCACCTACATGCTCTTGAGGACTTCTGCCAGGAACTGAATTGCAGAACGGTGTCGGACCCAGTTAGCTTTGGCTAGCACCCTAACCACCAGAAAGTCTTTCCTCTTGTTGTTCTTTATCATTCAAATGCTGAAGAATGGTCTTGCGGTTTAGCACCAGTCAGGATCAGAAAACATGGAGCCAAGCACCCCAGGCATAGGCAGGTGCAACACGAATTGTAATCGGTTGGAGGCACACCCACCTTAAATCAAAGGTATATTTGCTTCCTGGCTCCTGTTCCTGGCTTGGACCCTGCACAAGTCACTTGAACTGCTGGAGCTTCTGTTTCCTCACCTGTAATTTTAGGATAACGAAACTAGCCTACCTCCCAAGGCTACTCGTGAGGTTTCACCAATGAAGACCCATAAAGGACAGAGATCGCTGGTCAGGAAGCTGCATATAAATATGCTGTACAGTTACCGTTAGCATTACTTGCAGAGGACTCAGATATGTAAATACATGCACACAATAATTTAGTTTTATTGGTTCATTATGTGCCAGTGAACTAATTGCAGATTACTGTGTCATTAGTCTTAAATAATACTCTTTCCAGAGCTCAGTCAAGAGTCAAAGCCTGGCTGAATATCTTTAAATAATTTGGGTCATTTTCTCCTTCATGTAAATGAGTGGCTGTGGTTTCACACAGCTGAGAATCTGGCTCCCAAATTTTTGTTAGGTAAGGGTTTGTGCTGCCATCAGCCAGCACAAAGTGTTCTAAACTGGTTGAAAATTTCACGAAAATTAATAACCTGGACTGTTAGTCATATCCCTTCTTCCGCTCTGGAGCTGCCCATGTGGCATTCCATTTTCTCCTTCATGTAAATGAGTGGCTGTGGTTTCACACAGCTGAGAATCTGGCTCCCAAATTTTTGTTAGGTAAGGGTTTGTGCTGCCATCAGCCAGCACAAAGTGTTCTAAACTGGTTGAAAATTTCACGAAAATTAATAACCTGGACTGTTAGTCATATCCCTTCTTCCGCTCTGGAGCTGCCCATGTGGCATTCCATTCCAAGGGTAAGTGTGTTGTGGTTAATTGGTAGGGCTGCAGCCTGGCTCCCCTTCTACTGGCAGCTCTCAGGCATTCCCGGTGCAGCCCCGGCTGCTGCTGCATCACTGGTGGCATCAGCCCAGCTTTAGATGGGGCTGTGTAGTTTGTTGTTGTTTTGCCGTGCAGCCGATACACTCCTGGGGAGCTCAACTGGGAGGAAAGCAGGAAATGTTAGTAGCGTACAAGTCAGCCAGTTCTCCAGAAAAGGCATTTCTTTCCCTTGCCAAAAGGCAAGCTCTACTATATACAAAGGAGGCATTATAGCTTCTCATAAAAAGGTCACAAGAATCTTTTGTAATGGAAAGTGGTGTACAGCCTAAATATAGAATCTCACCCAGAATTTCTATAGCGTGTAGATTAAATTCTGTTTATTAGTAATGTGGGTTGCTGCAGTGTTGTGCTGTACAAAACTCAGCAGTTGAAAAAGAAGAAAACCAATCTATTCTGTGTGCAGCTATGTAACTGAGATGAGATGTAGTTCTACATATTTGAAAGCAGAGAAATTTTAATTCATCTGCAGAATATTCCAAGATGAGTCATTGATCTCTCAGCCTCTTATGAAAAATGTGTGTGTTTTGTTTGTCTTCCTTCTTTCATCAGAAGTGTAACCTGTGTCATCTGCATTTCTGTGAATGGAAATAATTGTATGTGAGCTTTTGAAATAGATCATAAAAATCCATATTGTAAGGAGTTCCTGGACAACACATGCCATCATGTAAAAATTCCTGAGTATAGAATTACAGCACAAGCTATTACTGTGTCAAAATATGTAAAGATTAGTTTTTAATGGCCTCTGGATCAATAATGAACATTTGAAATGTCCCTGAATACATATTCACAAGATACAGTTTTGCAGGTTTGACAGAGTTCTTACCCAAAGGTGATAGAAGCTGATTAATTACAATTAACTATAATCCTATTTAGAAAGCAGCAGTTGTTCAATAATACATCATGTGCTACTTAGGGAAATGAGAGTGGGGATTTCTCTCCAATCTATTTTTTGTTGTAATATTCCTGAAAGCTTCTCAAATCCCAATCCTATGTGGTTGCCCTAAGAAAATCTCAAGTTAGCAAAGTACCCTCAAGCCAACTTATCCACTTAGCCAGTGGTTAAAAAAAAAAAAAAGTATTTGAAGAAAATGATGGAATTTCCAAACCTTATCTTGGCCCCGCTTAATCTAAAAAACCTGCTTGGCCTTTCAAGTATTGTTGAAAGCCTGGCAGGCATCACAAAGAGCAAAGCAATGCATATTAGCTGTGCTGTTAGACATTCACTTCTAGGAAGCTCTGTCCTTTTGACATTACAGATCTTGAAATGAGGAATTACTGGCAATTTTAACGTCAGAAAACTGAGCCAGCATTTTCCATGGAATAGCTTTTCCCCTTTCTGGCTATAGTGCTAACTACTGAGAAACAAAACAGTCCTTATCTACCAGTGCATTTTCTATTCCTTTCTCAGTCATTATTCCAGCAACAGCCCAATGCAGAAAGTGTGTAGGTTATTGTTAATACAGATCATTAGATGAAAAACGGCTTTTACTATCTGATTGGTTTTTTTGTGGTAAAGAAACAAGAATTAAACTTTATAGTTTGAGCCTCTGCTACTGCTGGCAGGAGATGGGTCAGCAGACACTTCTGCTGTGAACATGGCAAAGCATTTGCAGAAGGCATTCATTCATATATAATTAATATTTTTTTAATATACATATATTTATTGACATATGTAGGTATGCATATGTGCATTTGAGTTATATCAGATCCATGAGGCAAAAACGGAACACAAACAATTAAATCAAAATAGATTTTCAAAGGGTGTATTTATAAATTGCTATGCTAGTCCTGTGACACAGAAGACTATAGAAAAGTTATGCTAAAAAAGATATTAATATGAAGAACTTCTTCTGGATGCCAGCCACAAAACCCCACTGTATTGCTGCATTGCTTTGCTGCATTGCTTCCTGCATTGCTGAAGCAGCTCACAGTGGGATACCAGTAACTCTGACATCTGACTTACACCAGGAAAAGGAACAAATAATATCACTGACAACTGAAGGAGCATTTTTTAGAAAATATATGGTTGCTGGAGGCCATGATTCTGGTGGGGTGAGATTCTTCTCCTTTTTTTCCCATCTAAAAGTGAATTGTCTTATCTAAACTTGTCAGCTCCATTCTCTCGAGGAAAGTCAATGGGGAAATGGCAATTCATCTTATTCTAAAGAAATTGTCTAAGATAGGGAGATGAGCTGCCCTTTGTAGGCATCTCATTCTTTCCATTGACTGCAGAGATCCAAGATAAATTATTTAGATTTGGTCCTTAATTTTCAGGTGATTAATGGTCAGTGAGACAAATACCACCTGGCTCCCAGGGGAGAAGAGACAAATCTCTCACTGAGAGGCAAGCAGAAGGAATGAGCAATTTAGGACCTGGAGGCTGCAGTCCAGAGTGTGGCTTCCTTGCCCTGAATAATCAAATCTGGAGAGAAGGAAATCTCCAAAATTAAGTGCATCCCGCTTTTCAATACAGAGCAAGTCTTTGATTTCCCATAGCATCTTTGCTTCTGTTTCTAATGTCAGACTGAGTCTTAAAAAAAAAAAAAAAAAAAGAAAGAAAAAAGGGTGATTAGCTCTTTTTTAAAGACAATACAGTTGGTTTTAGGGTGCTGCTAAGTCATAGGCATTACAGATCTGTTTACAAAAACATTTTCTGCAAGAGAGACTGGTCTTCTGGAGAATATAACAGGTAGTTCATGTGGAAGGGAGAGATCCACTAATGATCAGTAATTTATTAATTATCTAGCCCCCCTAAGCAGAGTCTCCCTTTGGTCCTGTGCCCTTTGAACTGCCAGTTGATGATGACCAAAAGCAACTTGTGAGTGAGCATTTGGTGACCTTTGCACAGGTAGAGAAGGCAGTGGGACATCACTTGCTCTCTCTGACCACTCTTCAGGAGAGGGATTCAACAGGGCCATGTAGAAGTCTGAAGAAGCTCTGGCATCACTTGTAACCCCAGAAAGCCCATTTGCCCTGGCTACCTAGACTGGCTTCCAGGTGAAGTTTATCCACCTCGCTAAGCCTTTCCAATAGCGCTACCAGACCATTGACTAGAGACAAGCATGGCATCACAGACTGCACACTGGCTTGAAGGAGGAATGGATGTACGCTAGTTTGTTTTACAGTAAGATTAACAGAACAACCACAGTGTGTAGAGCTGAGCGCTGATCTAATCAGCTTGGTGTGCGTGTTTTATTCTATCACCCACTGTTGAATTAAATCCCTCTAAAACAGGTGTCAAAATGAACAAGTGAAAAGGGTAACTTAATTGTGATTGTTAGCTAAAAAAATTAAATAAAGTGAGTAATCCAGTCAGAAATAATTGGTGACATTTTCCTTGGCAAAATTCTCAAAAATACAACTAGCAGGAAGAGGCATAAGCTGAACTAATAGACTGGTTTCTCTTTGTGGCAACCTCCCAGTTCGATTCAATATGTTGACCCTGTTGATGAGACCGTTGTGGAAATTTTGCCACTTTGTTGCGCTTGATGAAGAAGTGATGATGGACACAACCATGGTTTTTACACATACCTGTTTCACTCTGGTTTATGGCAAATCTCAGGCTGCTGTTTCCTGCATTCAGGAGGGCTCAGACAAGGGAGAGCAGGTCTGCACCCCATCTTGGGCTGCTTTCTCCAGCCACCTCCCAGTGCTGCTTCTGGCAGCTTTTCTGGCTTTCTGTATCTTCTCTGTCTCTCTGTGGTATTTTTCACACTGTTATATGCAGATGCAGTACACCAATCCCTTTGCCCTTGAGACATGTCTTCATAATACAAGACAGCTAAGACCAGCTATACCCTGCTTGCTTTGAGCAGCAGAAGGATGTTAGTGTGGTTGCACTGCTGAAAACCTGGGTGAGTATCTGCATTATGCTGCACCTTGAGCACTGCAGACATACTCAGCTAAGCCTTCCATCTTGCACTAGTGACTTGGAAATGCACTTATTTTGGCTATCCCTTCCATAAAGAAGCTCTACTGCATCTTAAAATTCTCCTGAGTCAAAGAGCACTGTGATACTAAATAATATCAGTGATCGTTAGCTTATTAAATAAAAATTCATTGTTGTACATTGATAGAGTCCCTGACCCAATCGAGGTATCACTTATAAATCTCTAGTCTTCAAAGCAATTAAAAATATGAATACTGTAAAACTCTGCTGTAATCAACTGCAATTTGAACTAAATTCTTTGCTATCTTTGTTTATGAAAATAAAAGAAGTAGAAAGAATTGTTTCTGATATCTTAATCTCTGTTTTATATCATCTTTCTGTTTCTGGAATGTAAAGCAAAGACATTAAGTATCCCATAAATCTATAACAAAGCTACTGGGAAAGAATCCATGAAAAGCAAATGCCGCAAGAAACATGTAAGCTGGTTCTCTGTCTAGTTAAGAAATTTCTAGTCACATCAAAATAGTTTGTCCTAAGCAAAGTAGCACTTGCTTGCCATTAATCAATTGTACACGAAAGGGGTTTAGATTTTTGCCTTGTAAACGTACACTTGCAGCATGCAAAACTGCAGGTAGCTGCTTTAATCTGTTTTCCTTTTGAACAAGACACTCATTCCATAGGGCAGGAAAAAAGTATTTGTCTTAAGCATATAATAATAAATTATTTAAATAATAAACAAAGCAAGGGCTAATTAAAAAAAATGCTGAGAAAAATTGTGTATTCCAGTCACTCTTGAACTGTTTTCAATGACTATGGCCCAGTGTATCTCATTGACTTCAGTAGTAGCTGACTTTGGTTCTTGAAGAGACTGTATGTACATGCAGAGATATTGAAATGATACAACTTATAAATCCCAAGATTTTAAAAAATCAACAAAAACTCTTCCTTAAATTGTACCTTCCACATAATATCCCCTTGCAAGGAAGAGCATTACACAACAGTGCAGGAAAGACACTGTATGCTACTGAAAAAAGGGCTCAAGTGAGGGAAATAAATTTCTGTAAGGGAGAGGGATTTGCCATAGCAATCCATACTCAGACTTGATTTGGCGCTGTTAGGACAAATGTAGTCTTTCCCT
>NW_010253515.1:158881-172259 GCF_000690775.1 Eurypyga helias
ATAAAGTATTCTTTCTTTTCACCTTCTGTTCCGTTTATACTCTGCTACCTTGCTCCTCCAAAAAATTCACAATGCCTATACTTACAAAATAAAAAAAAACCATGGTACTTTCCATCAGTATCCAAAGGACCTCTCTCCTGTCTGTCAACATGAATGGCTATCCCGATCTTCAAAGTTTTATTCCAGAATTTCTTTGTTATTGGCCACTGTCTGTGACAGGATACTGTACTAGAAGGATCTATGGTCATATTTAAACTGGCTGTCCTTATGTACATTCTTATGAGAGTTGCATAGAGTTTTCATACATTCATCTTGCAAAAGTGAGTAAGGCTGTATCCCACAAGCATGGAAGTGACAAACTGGGCATGTCTTAATCCATGCTTTTAAAACTAATTTATTTTTTTTTTTTAATTGAAGTGGGTGGTGGCCAATTTCTAAAGCTGAGCTTTCAATAGAAAATTCATTGCAGCCATTACTATAAATAAGTTGATTGTGTTTACAAGCTATTGTCAAACACATTTTGGAGTTCAAAATATAACAGATGATGAAAAATTGCTAGCAATCTCTTCCAAACAGGATAAATGAAGATGAAAAATGTATGTTCATTGTTAGGGCAAAATTGAAGTAATTAAAAATTCTAAGTAATATAAAGGGTTGCAACTTCTTTTTAGCTGGTAATTGATAATGACACAAGGACGGAAATGCATATGTGAGGATAATATTAAGTGGAAAATTATTCTGAATACAGGGAAGTGATAATCCAAGCAAAGGATGATCTGCTAGGTAGAATTCAGAAGGTAACCTATTTTCCTCAGCTGAAAAAGATTCTGAACATTATAGTGTAACTTCAGTTACTCCTGTTTTGAGCAGAGAATTGGACCAGAGGACTTCCAGGGGTCATCTGGCAAAAATTACCCTATAATTTTATCTTGCTGTGTCTCTCTCTCCTGAAAATAAGAAGTGATCTACTTTCAGTAGAGAGAGTCATATCTCGGTCTTCTCCATTATCAACTAAGGAGAAAGCAGTAGCCCCTATAGTATCCATAAGGGGACATTATGTTACCCAACACACCTGAGGATGTGTATTGGTTAAGGTTTGGCTGTGGCCTGGACAAAAGAATCAAAAACGAGCAGCAAGTTGCTTAATTCTATCAAGGGTGAGGTATTTTCCAAGTTTGCACATAATTGCAGACCTTTGAAGTAAGCAGAAATTTGAAGGTACTTACCAAAGGGATCTGTGAAGCTTTGGCACACTTGTAAATGGGAAGATGAGGAGTATGGTGTTTTAAGATGGCAATTTTCAGGATTCAAATACAAGTATCACACTTTCTCTTGAAACATGGCAGCAGCTGGAATAGTGGTGATGGTGGTGTTGCAACTATTCTAGTTTGTAGGAAATATGGTGATTATAGCTCCTACAAAAGTTCTAGGCCAACTGCTCTAACACCTGAGCTATAGAAGAGAAACTGGTTTTGTCATGAGCCATATAACTGCCAGTTTGGTATTCTCAGGACTTATATGGCAACAGGCTTGTTCGGGGGCTCAAATTAGGTGTTTTGAGGACACAGTGTTATCTAGTCCCTCAGTAATTCAGAGGGAGCTAAAAGCAGATAAATGACCCAGGATAATCCAATAAATAAGGCCATAATTGCAACAATTCCTTAACAGACCAAGTAGGATATGCAACATTAAGATCGATTTGACAGTAATTCCTCCGATTTTGATAAAAGAAAAGGAGGCAGAGAAACTATAACTAAACAACAAAATATTTGAGAATGATACAATGGGAAGCTGTGGGATTTGGGTTTTTTGGGGGTTTTATTTTTGTTGGTTCTTCGCTTGGGTGTTTTGCATAGTCTAATTCAAACCTAAATAACTTCTAAATTTATCCTACAAAAAACCTTGTCTCATATTCTTTTAAAATACAGTGTCTATACAATTTCTGGGAAGAAACAATATTTGCTTGTGGCAGCTTTCATTTTTGCATAACGTCTGTAATGAGCTACAAAAATTAGACAAATAACATGAACTTCATCGGGCTATTTTTTTTTTTTCTAATCAAAACAGAAGATCCTGATTGTGTTTCTTCTGCTCCAACATACACAACTTAAGCAGAGGGGGCTGTTTTTTCAAGAATATTTTCCCTTCCTTATCGCTTATATAAACTCTTTTTGGATCAACAATAGTCTTTCATTCCTGAAGTATATGGAATCTTCAAAACACTCCCCTAGCATAAAGAAAATAAAATAATCAAAATTTTCCACTTGGTGGAAAGGTACTTACAAAATCAGGCCAAATAGAAATATGTGATAAATAGTGTAGGCTGAAGAATACACTGCCTTGGGTTTCAGCCTTTTATAGAGCACCAGCATCATTTTGTGATTTACATGGATAAGAGAGACAAGTGCTGTATGGAGCCTCTGATAAGGACATTGCAGAACCCTTAAAGGAACCGAAGCAATTGCAAACACTTGTGCCTGATAAATAAAGGACCTCCGGAGACTTCATCTCCAACTACTCTCTTTGCCTCCTATGTTGCAAGAAACTATCCACAAGTTGTGCATCCTTATTAAATATGAGGGATGCATCCTGAATAACACCATCAGTTAAGTATCTGAAGGAACTGCTACCAAATACACACAAAAGCATAAGAAAATAGTCCTAAATGTGTGGTTTTGGTTTGTGTGGTGGGATGTTAGTGACAGGGGAGGGATTACAGGTGTGGCTCTTTGAGAAGCTGCTAGAAGCTTCCTTGGCTCCAAGACGTACTCCTACTTTCCAAATAAGATTGTTTTCTACAGGAAAAGTTCCTTCACGTGTGGATCTTGAAAGTCAGTCAAGCTCCTGGAAGACTGTGCCCTCCAGCTGTATTTTGCTGTAAAACTTTGGGGCTATATTGCATAGATCTGCATTTTCCACTGCAATAAGGCAAACAGCACCAACAGGAACGTGTATGTCAATGACACAGAGGAGGACGTGGGAGCAGTAGTAAGTCAGCACCTGAAAACAATACAGCTCTGTCAGCACAGTATTGTTGGTAAGATTTATCTTTAAAAATTGACATTGCTGCTCATCTTACTCATATAGGTGAAACCAAAATTATTATAATGGAAGATACATTAAAAGAATGGAGAATCTCTGACTTTCAGATTAAAATATTCATGTGAATGTGTGGAAAAAATACTTTTCAAAAGTTCATAAACAATAAAAATAATTATTTTAAATGCTTTTGCATTAAAGAAAAAAAAAAAAGGCAAGCAAGAAAGGCATCCTTTTATGCTTCACGTAGGTTGTTTGTTTTCTGCTTGGAATTTTCATGAACTCCCAGAGGTGTTTGGAGCCCCCTTCCCACATTATAGCTACAAGAAAATCAACCTACACATCTCAAACTTTCTCCAAAGGCACTTCTTTCCTCTGTGTCAGGAAGGAGTGGGAAGAAGGGGACTTAACTAGATTAGTGTTTGTCTAGCTAGCAGAATGCTTGTCATCATTGATCAGGACTCTAATTTATGTGACCACATTAGAGATATAGAGACTCTCAGTCAGCAACTCTCTAGCTCACTACTGGAGGAAAACTTTGGCTAAAATTCAAATCTATTATTTATTTTTGAAAACACAAATGCAAGTTCCACTGGGATTTCCCTGATGAGTAACAGTGTAGCCAGAGAGGGAGGTAGGACCAAATCAACATAGCTAGAAATACAGGGAGAGTTACCATAACCAGTTCAGTGTCCGAGGAAAACCACTAGTATGAAAAAAAAAAAAAAAAAAAGAAAACAAAAGATGATTTCTTATTAATTAGGATTTGACATTATGGAGCTTTAAATTTCTGTAAAATTCCATAATATCAAGCAAAGAAGCAGGAGACTGTACTTGGTTTTCTCTGTTTAAATTGAAGATGAGTTAAGAAAAATAAGAAATTGGCTCAGCAATCAAGCCTGAATTAATGAAATAAAAATTGATATCAGGGCTGAAGTCCTGGGTGATAATAGACAAGGAAGGATGGATAATGGAGTCATTGAGTGTTCAGGATAAAGAAGAATGTCTAGGTTTGGGGGGGACTTTCCCACGTGGGAAGAACTGCAGGAAAGCTGGTGACTGGGTTTCACAGGAGAGAACTGGAAAATGGTAGCAAGCATCTGGGTGTAAATGTAGTGAGAATAACTGTTCAAGGAGCAGGAGTGTCATGAAGACATTGTGCCAGAAGGGACAAAGCATGCACAATGAGTTTCGTCTCATTTCATTTCAAAAATCGCTTTAAAAGTCTTTGAGTTAGTCATTCAGATTCCCTTTATAGTCAATAAGTACTTCCAGGGAGTGAGTCACCTGACCTAATTTAGACGTCTATCTTGAGATGGGATGAATCACACACTCAGAGTGTCTATTGATATCTATTGACTATAAAAGGAACCAGGACTTGTTTAGATGCATACAACTACATTGCAGATGAATCTCATCCCTAGGTATTTTACAGAGTAACCTGATAAACACAAGGAAAATCCCTTACATTGGGTCAAGCTTGGAACACAGAATGTGGGCACAGAGCATGTGGTGCCCACACACACACCCCAAAATATAACTGGAAATAGGATTAGTAGACTATGTGTTAGGATAATCCTTTATTGAGTTGAGAAGGAGAGGCCACAGCAAGGAAAGGTGCTCCATAGAAAACAGTTGTTAATGACAATAATTAGGCTGATTCAGAGGCTCTGCTTAAAAGACACAAGTAAAATATGTGTTAGGTGGAGGAGAAAAGGAGCAAATAGCCTCTCTCCACTTTGGAATGTGGGATGCTGCATCTAATCAGAGACTGATAGCAAAGTGTTAAAACTTTATTAAAAGCAGAATCTAAACAAATGCCTTTCTCCCAAGCTCACCCTCCCAAATTCCTTGATGGAGAGTTTAAATGAAAATAAAAGTTCAAAATAAGTTCAGTCACTCTTGAGAAGCTCTTATATCTGAACATTCTGAAGTGAGTGTAATTTGTTATATATTAACTACAATCCTTAAGAAGCCAAATTTTAAAACAGTGTTGGTCATACAAGCAAAAATTACCACATATTTCTAGTATCCCATACTTTTGAAAATCGTATGTTATAATTATGCTCACAGACTATTGAATATACTCTGTGTTTTTAAACCTTTGACTGCTTTCTGATCTGTATTCTCACCTATACAGTGTCCTCACTTGATTGAAGTGAATCAAAATTTTGCCACTGACTTCTGTGGGGGCAGGATTTCACCCACTATGTGGGCAATGTCAAATCTGCTGCACCTACAAGTGCGAGACTTCCATCAGACCCCCATCTCCAATAGGATTTTGCCCTTTGTGCAAAAGATCAAGTAGAGGCATTGATTTTGGCTGCTTTGGTGGGGGACTGCCAGTGTGGGAGTCCTGTTAGGACCTCAGGTGCTTCTGTATATCGTGATGGTGAAAGAGTTTTTATGTTATGTTCAACCTTCCCTCAGATAGATGCTCCCTGTTGATATACAGCTTCCTTCTTTTACGATTAGGCTGCTGCCGTATCCTGCCTGGGATCACCCCTCTGCTTTGTGGTGGTAGCTGTGTTTTCACCAGGTGTTCATCATGTTATTTGTGGGTTTTACTGGGCTGTAAGAATCTGTTTGTTGATCTATGCAAGGTAAACAGAGAACCAAACCATCTGTTGAAAGTATCCACGATACAAGTCAAAACACAGATATCTAAGTCAAATACTGTTATTAAGCAGATGATGTACTCATAAAATATTATATTGTGTCTACGATATAGTAAGGTTATATCACTGATGACGGTAACTTTGTTTTACATAGTACTGTACAGGAATATTTTGAACAGGATTGTAACTGCATCAACAGTACAAATCAAGCCAATATGCAATAGGTTAAATGAGGTATATGGTAAAAAATCATCCTTTAAAACACCAAAACTCCAGGGAGGCTAAAACATGGAAAGTTCTACATAAAACTTCCTTGCATAATTCATGACAAGGTTTAGTATCGTCTCCATTAGAGCCAATATAAGAAATAGAAAGACAATTTTAAAACAACCAGTGTTACATTTAAATGTGCTCTGAATTCAGACTTAGTGTGGAGATTCCAGTGAACCTTAGAGTGCATTTCTTAGTTTAACATTTGTTTTGCTAATTCCTCCATGTCTCCATGGATTGTATTTACTATTCTGTTGCTAATGCATTTTAAAGCTTTAAAGCTTTTAACCTTTAATCTCCACTTATTCAAGTGACGTTAAGTGATCTTTTTCCTTACCTTGTGTCCAAAAACAGGTCTTCAATCAAACATTCTTCTGAAAAGACCACACTCACACTTACCTGTATCTTCATAAGCTTCCTTTTAAATGTGGAATCTTTTCTTAATGGTAGTTCGTAAGAAACATTAAACAGCTAGTACAGAATTCAAGAGTAAAATAAACACTGGTTTTTCCCCTTCCTTTCATATTTAAAGAGGGAGATACAAAGCACACTTGATAGAGAAACATGAACAGGGTGCTTCACAGCAAAAACGATATTAAGTTTATTTGAAGTAGTAGTGCAATACTGCTACTGTACTGTAATACATAGATTTTACTGAGATAAAAACAGAGCTTCAGGGAAAAAACAGAAAATCGGACATGCTGTATCAAGGCAGATATGTTTTTAAACAAATCAACTTGAGAATTAGTTTTGTCAGTGTAAGAACTGAGTTATAAATAACTCAACAAAGACTTCAGGAAATGGCACTGGTTTTAAACATTGACTGTTTTTCTTTTGGCATTCCTCCCCGATTCAACCCCCAACACACTAGTTGCACCTTCTGGAGGTGCCTTCAACAGCTGAAGAAGGAGCCTGGGAGATAAGCTCAGAGCAAATGCCCAACCTTTAGGAAAGGAAAGTGAGGAGTTCATATTCAGTCACCTCGTGCTACAAGGAGAGGCACCCGAGTACTTGAAAAATCTGGGTGTCACATGCCCCATCTCAAAAATGGCAGTTTTGCACATTTGTTCTTGCTGTGCATGGGTACAACTCCTCTGAGGAGTGTCTACTGTGTAGCTATATCCAATCCTCATTTAGTCTTTGGCTTCTACATTGAAATTCCCAACCAAGTCCCCAGTTAGCTATTCTGAGAATTGCTAATGGGATCTAATTACATGATTGGACCATGAAATGTCTTTTCTAAAATCTTCCAACATTTTATATTAAAATTGTATTTGAAAACTGAGTTGACATGGCAGTTCCAGTCCAGAGATGCTAAACTGTTTCAGCCTATGGGGATTACTGAACACAGAGTATCAGTCCTAAAGCCAGGGCAAATAAATGTGAAATCCAGACATAAGAGTGAATGAAAACTGGGATTTTCTGTCATCTGAGACAGATCCAAAGCTGGTTATTGTCAGTGGGAATTCTTCTCTTTACCCTGCAGTCTTTCAGCCAGTTTCCACACAAATCATGCAGCAAAATATCCTGTCGGTATCAAAAGCTCAGGGATGTTGGTTGCCTATTTTGTTCACATGATAAGAAGTTAGGGGAAATTTGAAACCAAACTAGTTCAGTAACTTGTGGAAAGTGGAAATGCAGTTGGTTCTTAGATGATGTAACAACATAAATATCATGCTCAGTGACATAGCATATCAGCAAATATCCTTTTTTCAGTTTCTAACTGTATAAAAAAAATCCTTTAAGGGAATCTTGTGGTAAGTTTGTTCAAAGATAGTGTTCTAGGGTGGGTTTTTTTTTCGTTTTGGTTTTAATTATAGCCACTGTCGTAAGAAAAGGTTCTGAGGTAAGGACTTATGCATTCCATTCACTCACTGCTGTGTTTAATTCCTATCACTGTTCAATCACTTGTTACTTTATTTTTAGGGGCAAATTTATAGCAAGCTGCTGGATCACATGTACCCAAGTATTTGAAGTATCTGCAGCTGCTTACATTGCAGGAGATCCAAGCTGCATTCCTGTCATGAATCATAGATTTGTGAGGGCAGAGCCACAAATATATATTTAAAAAATGCAGCTTGCACGGCTCACAGTCAGATTTTAAACAACCTTCCTAAAGGATCCATAGTTTCAGAAGAGCTGAGACACTCATTCACCCAGGTTATGATCTCTTTCCTGGTACAGTGCATCATTATGTAGTCATTAAGAGCTTCTGCTGGGATGTTTACAGGAGACAAACAATAGTCACCGTGTAGGTAGAAAGGATAATTAACAGGTAATTATCAGAAAACCATTCAGTACCCACTTCCCGGAGGGGGTTTTCCCCTTTCCAAAGCAGAGGCACAATGGATCTTGCATTGTCATGGATGTAAATTCTCGCTTGTGCAATCAGGACTTGCACCTGTAACATACGTCATCGCCTTATAGATGAGAACGTCATCGAATTGCACTTGTGAGTTAAGGATGGTGAAATAGGTGAGACAGGAAAGCTCTCATTTGAAAAATCAGTCTGTAGCAAATAGATTTACGTATTGGTGAATATCTGTGTGTCACTGGACATAGCCAGTTTAGTTCATTCTCAATCATGTTCTCTGTTCTGAGAATGCTGACAATTGCCAGGTCCCTCTGAAAATGTTAGGGACTAAAAAGTTTCTCAGCTGCTATTGTGTGTGGATAATAAAAATGAGAGTGATTGCTGTTAGTCACAGGGAAATGTTTAGTGACTCAGTTTTAGCTTCCAATCATGATGGAAAAAAATTATCATATGACACGGATGTCAACCTAGTCAATACAAACAGAGTTAAACAAACAGTTCATGAACAACATGTCGTCTGAAATTAAGGTTTTCCACCACTCCCCTTTTTTTTTTTCTTTCATTTACAAGTTGGAATCATTCTGAAGGGATAGAGGATAAATTCATACATGAGTCACTAACTAGAGAGATCTAAACTGCTTTCATAGTTTGAAAAGTTCTCTGTATAATAACATTAAAGAAACAATGTAAATATGTTCATTCAGTAAGTAATTATTATAATATGAAAATGAGAAATGGTTAGAATCCTGTGTGATATTAAAAAAAAATCTGTAATTTTATTCCATAAGAGAAGAAGTCTCAAATACTACAGACACAAGGCAGACAAGACTGTTAGACTGTAGAAAGTTCCAACTTAAACAAAAGCTATATTTGCAAATCATTATTCAAACCTCAAGATGCATATATTTTATCCTCAAAAATGACCACAAAAATATTTGTCCTCAATTTCTTTTAGATTTTGCATGTTTTAGATCTCTTCCTGTCCTTCTTTCCTAACCTACAATGCCAGTTTAATGATTCAGAGCTTAATTTTTCCTCCAGGTCTTAAAAAACCCAAACAGTTCAGTCCCCTGTTCATTTATAATCAAACTGTGGTCATCTTGTATTCCTTTTTCTCTTCAGGAGAAGATAACTATAATTTGGTGGTATCCAAACATTCATCTCAGATAGTAAGAGAAGTCTGGAGAATAGTGAAGAGGATTTTCACAGAGCCCTGTCTTGGGAAGACGAGAGTAATGATTTCTGTCACTATTTAAGAGCGTCTGATGTGCTCACCCAGGTTCACTGCTGAAAATACACCAGTTTTGACATTTATACATATAATGAAGTGAATATGTGTCAGCACTTTTCTAGGATCATACATTTGAAAAAACAGTTAATGGAGAGACGCCACAGTAGCAAACCTGATATCGGGAGCACATTACATTATCACACGGAATAAACAGCATCTGAGAATAACAGTGGACTGTGAAGGAACTTATGCCCTTTTTTGTGTGTGTGTGTTTTCTGTTGGTTTTCTTTGTGGATGTTTTCTATCTATGTTACAGAAGGATGGACAGTTAGGAGTTTAAACAAATACCACTTCTGATCCCCTTCAGTCGACTTGTCATCTGAGTTTAACTTCCCTCTAAATCAGCTATTTATGTGATCTCTTAATGTTTGGTTTGGAGATAAGAACATAATGTAGAATGACTTTTGTTTAAGAATTACTGTCTCTTTTATTTCAGAATATTATTATAATGTTTCATACCAGGATTTGAAGACACAGACATCTGTTTAATGTCTATACAATGCTATCAAGTAATGGTGACACATTATGTATAGACATTGTAAAAATGATACCTGAAAAAGGTTTTTCTGAGAGCAACAATATATTACTGTCCAATCCATGCTGACCAGCACTTCTTCTCAGACAATTTCCCACATTTAGTATGTATGTGTGTATTTATGTGGACACATGCAAAAGCCCAGGGTTTCTTTACCGATACCGAGAGCAAGCTGAGTGCAAGCCAGTTTCACCTGAAGGCTTTATGGCCCTGTTAGTAAGGAATGCTCCTGAGCTAAAATATCCTTCCTTGTGCAACACCCTTTGCCATGGAGATAGGCTGTGTTGTTGAAGAACAATATATGATTCTACAGATTTTCCTAAGGTTATTGTTTTGGATTGATGACAGTGCCTAAAGAAACACATGATATCATTTCCTTCAAATTCCTTACAAAAGTTTGTTCAAATATTTGTTAAAGAATTGCAGGGTAAGCATTTTCACAGCTAATTTGAAATCTCTTTGATTTCTCTTCTCTTCAAAAATATTGTAGTTAATCAAACAGCAGAAACAGCACCATATGCTTAATCTCAATAAAATTAGAGAATAATTTTGTACAGAAGAAAGAGAACAAAAGATGTAGTCAATGTTACTATCCTAATTTAGACTGCAATGTTATCAGGGCAATAGCTTCTTTTCCAATATGCCTGTAACATACCTATGACACCTTTTCCCCAAGTCTGGCTCAGATTTCTGGCTGCTAGTACAATATAGGTTATGTTTGTTAGACAAAAATCACAAAAGTCAAAGTATGTGCTTGACTAATTCCTTATTAAAAATATTAATTAAACTAGTTTCCTCCTACTACTAGTGTTCTGAAATATTTGCAAAAACTGATAATAAAGGAATAAATTACATCTCTTACTATGTAAAGTAACAAAAGATTATTTTACTGCATATGACATTTAGTCAGACTAAAGAACTATGCATTTGCATAATCTTGTTTCAGTCTGTATTTAAAGTAAATGATCAATCAGTGCAGAAGAGACTAAAAATCAATAAAGCAAATACATTTTCCTTGTAAGTTGTCCAAAGGTTATGATTTAGTTACAGTGCAACTTAAGTTGTTGGTTCAGTTACAGCAGGTACAGCAGTATAACATCTTTTTATTGAGCATGAACCGTGTGGCTCAAAAAACAAAGAGAATAGGATTTAAAAAACGCCAAGCCCAAAACCCAGTTCTGTCTTACGGGGCTTTAGTACAACCATTTCCCAACACTGCATCTTGATCTGAAGCCTACAGGGGTAAATTAATACTTTTTCATTGAATGCAGTCAGTATTAAAACAGGGCTTTGAAAGTGTACATGATTAAAAAGTAGTAGTAAAACCTACATATGAAAAACATTCATTTGCCAGATGCATTCCTCGTATAGTGCTTCAGTTGATGACAATGGCATATTTGCATACAGAAGGCACGTAGAACTATATAAAGTAGGAACAATTCACTATGAAGAGAAAAATCTAGATTTTGCTCAATCTGTAAAGCAGACATACCACTTCAGTATTTAAAAAGTCATCTCTTCATGGAGGACATTATTGTCCGCTCCCCAGATGGAGGATTTTGAAGACCAAACCCACTTAGGTAATCTCCACTGTGCTGTATAGAGATTTCTGCACGTGTATACACACAAGTGCATCTTCACCAAGTGTAAAAGGCCCCCTCCTAAAATGAGTTGTAATTCCTGGCCTGGGAAGGCTGGCTAAGGGCAAAGGGAGAGAGATTTTGTTACCACAGGCAAAAAAAATTCTGGCACCAGTGCTTGCAACCGCAGAACAGAACAGAGTAATGATAGTTTACATTTTTTAAATTTCCAGGAGGACATATTTAGCATCCTATGGGCTTATCACTTAAAAATATATGCCATCCATTCCTTAAATACAATTCTTACTTTTTATAACTTCTGCTTTGACCTTGCAAAACAGATAATGCCATAATCAATTAGCCTCAAAGCCTTCCTTAAATCTCCTCTAAAATGTCCCCTACTTCAGTGAAAAAAATAGGATCAGGATTTTGAAAAAGTCCCAAGTGAAGTAGTAAGTGACTGCCACCCATTAAAATCAGAATGGATTGGACATGAATTTCCATGTGTCCCCTCGTACCAATGACACCGTTGAATATGCCTTTACTGCAGCCTGAAGTGTCACAGGAGGTCCAACTAAAGCCAGACCGAGGAAACAGAGAGGTGTACATTTTCCTGGAATCTGTTTTTACTCTGTCATTCTTTATTACAGAGTAGGTTTCATGTAGTCGTGCCATCAACCAAAAGACAGTGAGATCCTGTCACTTACTGCCTGCTTAAGACCAAACAAGAAACTGGTTTTCTAAGTAACTGGAGGGAGAATTCACCTAAAGGACGTGACATCCAGGTACAAATTCCCACTTCAGAATACTTTTATACCAAATAAAATAGTTGTGGCAAGAGGAGTTGAAACTGAGGAACTGGGTAAGAAAGGCCTTTTTGCTAGGCACATGTGTGGCCAGGATCCAGCTTTTACTCTCTATCAGGAAGGAGCCTGTGTCACGCTCACCTAGCAGAATAGTTTCATTATGAGTGTACAGTACAAAAGCATACCCTGGCTATACATTGTGCTGGACTTTGACCCCGTTTACAGGATGAGGTCTGTGATACCCCTAATTTGAGAATCCTGCTTTGGCTTGAAATTCAGCAGCCTCTGCGCCCATGAGGATTTGGACTTTAAATAGCTTTTCAAGCTAATTGTTTGTAAATATTTGGTAGGAATACTTACTTACTAATCTTCATTCGTACATACTTCTTGTGGTGTTCTTTTTTGTCATTAAGGAACTGATAGCTCAGCAGGGAGACCTGATCGCTAGTGTGAGGTGGGGAAAAGAGAATAGGGTATGTGTGCCAAGATAAGTGAAGCAGCTAAATATGGATCTTCTTATATCCCATCTCTTGCTTCGGCCTTTGTACACTCTGATGTTTCAGTGAAATGAGAGATCATGGTACATTCTCAAGGCATCTTAATATGGGACAGCCAAGTGTAAAAACAGAGAACAGAGCAACATTGCCATGAATCACGCAGGCTGGTAGGGAAGTATTAAGATTTTGAGTAAAAGAATGCCAATTCCCTAAAACCTGGAGTCTGGACAGTATGATTCCCCCCCTCCCCCACCCCAACACCCCATTTATTCTTGTATTTACATTCTGTAAAAAAAAAAAATTAAAAAAATGCATTTTGGATCACAGTTGTTTACTGTTATCACAGTGCAGTACTGAATTTGGAAGAATGCATGGAAGATTTCAAAGTTACATGTATTACAGATCCTGAAAGGAAAGGACTTGGCATT
>NW_010253515.1:172290-193468 GCF_000690775.1 Eurypyga helias
ATTCCTGTGACATCATCTGCCAAATCAATTAATGACACATTGGATGTGCAGGTTGAGCCACTGATGGCATTTGTTCCCAGAAAATGGTATGAAAGAGACATTTGGCTTCTTTGCTGCAAACTTTCTGCTCCACTCTGCCTGGAGCAGGGACAGAATTGGAAAGGGTGTGTCCCATATATTTAAAGTGTACAGTAAGAATCTTCTAAAAAGATACTGAAAACAGAAAGCAAACTTCAGGAAATTTAATAACAAATAAAGATTAAGTAAAAGAATATGACTTGCATGAACTTGGCAGAGGTAAGAGAAAATGGTTATCTGCTCTGGCATGAAAACATAAGAAGATAAAAGACTTTGAAAATAGATCTTTGGTTTGTTTGGCTGCTTGGTATCATAACTTCTTGTCACATTAGTTTCTTCAGTACAAATAAATTTTGTGAAGGGATCTGTTGCATTAAAAAGCTTTGATCATTAATTGACCTGCTAGAGCAGTACAAATCTGCACTCTTCCACTTTACCCTGAATTGAATAAATAGCAATCATTTCTTTTCCTTAGAAAAATTACTATTATTCCTCTATTTCAACAGTCCCCTCACTTTCCTGTATTGCAAGCCATTTTTAGTTATTCTGATGAGTCACAGGCTTGTGCTGCCAGGAGATTTTGTTGTATAGCCAATGCATTATTCCGCAACATGTCACTTAATTTTCTTTTTACTAGAACTTTGCCTAAAATAACTTTGGCCCACTTAGTCCTACATTTGTCCTATCCAGGTTTCAAGCACATAACTGACACAGGAGGTTAACAGCTTCCTGAATATGCACTAGGAATCTTCAAAAGTTAAATTCAGCTTGATTTACCACAATGCTGCCTTCACTCAATACTGAGAAAACCTCAAGAAACTGTTAATACAGACACCTCAGCTAGATAGTACTAATTCAAGTCTTGAGGTCTTTAAATCAGTACTAAAGCCCTATTTTTAAAGCTGCACTATCTTTCACACAGATACTATGGCGCTGATACAAAACTTACTGGTGAAACTGTTAGACATTGGATGGACTTGGTGTTCATAATGGTATATATGATCTTTAAACCTACACATCTAGAAGTCATGGCATACAGTATAGGGCTGATGGAAAGTGTCTACAGTTAGCCAGCCTTCAAAAATTTCTACTAGGTGAAAAGTACATGAATTGTGTATCAGTGGGATATGCAGTCCTGCAATCACCAAATCATGTTGAGATATATACTAGTGGGTTGCAAAATAAAGCAAAGTTTGAACAACCATCTTCAATATACAATGTTCTGTATCCAGCGTAATTCAGAACAAGATATGCCTACATCACTGTTTTTCTTGAGATAAAGTTGAGTGGTAAAGGTTTGTTTTCCTTCTGTGTATAACTGCGTTTTGCATTTCTATGGAGGATCATTTCCTAACAAACTGACAGCCAACGAAAAGCTTATAGCAGCACTCTGTTACAATGTAAATGAGCCCATAAATATTAGGGTGCTGAAATTTTTGCAAAAACTCTCAATTTCTTCATCAATGTGGGTTTTTTTTTTTTACATACAAAATCGATGGGAACATTTTCTGAACCTTCAGTACTTTCCTTGTCCCTTCCTTTGTTCTTGTTTGTTCTTACAGTCCCATCTTCTGGCATTGTTCTTGACTAATTGTAATGGACTGATTCCTAACATGTGTTGTCAATGGATTGTTTGCTGGCATATCTGACAATATTACCATCTACTTCAGTCTCTTATAAATGCTGGTGTTTTTATACTGTGGAAATTTAATAAACAGACTGGTAATTTAGAAAAAGAAATGTCATCAAGATGTGTGGGATAGGACAAGGCCTACTCTATATCCCATATTCTTCAAATGTAATTGTTTCTTTTCAAAGCAGCACAGCTGTTCAGCAATCAAGGACTATCTGTATCCCATATGCTAAAGCCAGATGCCAATATCACTGTGTGTGAATTTGCAATGCGCTGTTCAGAACAGTCAAACTGTATTTCAGGGGAGGACATTGTCCAGGGAACTGAAGTGGGAAGAGTTTCCAGCACAGCTCCCTGCCAAAGTAGTAATAAATCCTTTCTTTAGGGATTAAGCAAAAGCTTTGCATTATGTGGAAAACTAACTCTTCTTTCTTAACCAATAAAGCCACAAAACACAAACTAATGTTTTAAAAAATGCTCACCTCTCTCCACTGCCTGTGAAAGGCACAGAGTGTGAGCAGCTCAGATGAAAACATCCATTTTTTGTCAAATGAATCCCACCCTGAGTGTCTAGTCACACGTGATTATGAAAGCAGATTTACTATCCTCCTCCCCTGCAGCACATGCTGCATCTTCCCACTCATTCCACCCCCCTCCATGAGATATGTTCATCATATGTTTCTCCCCCTCTGATCCCTTTAAACATTCTTTGCTCAGCCAACACTGCTGAGGTAGGTGCAAACGTACCACCGCTCCAGTCGCGACAGCTGCACTGCTTCCTTGGCCACTTACTTTCCAGTCTTCTAGTCGGGGTTCAATTTTCTTGCTCTCTAATCTGAGTGTTGTCACTACAGACCACTTAGTTGGGTGGATATGGGAGGTTGTCATCAGGTGCTCTGTCCCTTGGAATACACCATCTACATCACTGCTGAAAGGGTTGGAGTTTGGAGCAGAGCCCTCTCACATACCAGGATGACCCTAAAGATTTATTAAAAAAGTGGAGATTATAATTAAGCTCTCTATATACATCTACAGTTGTGATGCCACGAAACAAATCCTTTCAGGGGTAAACCAAATATTGGCAATAAGGCATAGAAGTTCCAGACAAAGCGAATGAGAAATTAAAAGAGAAGTGATGTGGTATTCAACTTTCTGAAGGGCAATTCTCAGGCAAAAAAAAAGGGGGAAAAACCATTTTTTTAACATGCTGGATAAAAGGAAATACATTATTTGATCTCCTTTTTTATTGACTGAAACTCTAGGGTACCATTACATACTGAATTCTCTACAGTTAATTATAATAAAAATCCCACCCATTCTCCATACACACTGCACCTATTCATCATCAATGAACAACTATCCTTACACCGTTAATTTTTGTGCATTTTCATCTGGGACTATTGTTGGCATGGAAGCTGCAAGACCCTCCAAGATGTGCTAGAAGTTTCAGTGGAAATTCTACACTGAATCATGAGCACTAGAAGCTGCATGAACACAAGTGAATGACCTCACATTTCAGATAGTTCCATCCAGGATTGTCTTTTAAAGTGAGAGAGACTGCAGGGTTTTTGCGTGCATGTATACAGTAGAATACATAAAAATGAATTGCATACAACAATAATTCAAAGAGAATTTTCACTCTGTGTATACCATTAGGAGTTAAGAAACACAAAGATCTCACCAAAGTTGAAATTAGTTTGTTCTTTTTTGGATATGAATGTAGCTCCTTCTTTTTCCCCTATACCATGGAAAGGACAGATGTAATTTACATTTTTCCTTTCCTGGAAGACACCAGATGGTTAACAGCATGCTGCAAGAGCTGAATTCAGAGCAAGAGAGACAGATCTTATTTCCAAGAACCATGTAAGTTTCTGAATTTCCGTTTGAAGTTTTTTATGGCACTTTGTTCCCAACATTTTGTAGTATCCTGACTAAAGCAGTTTTGGGATACGTTCCCATTAGGATAGCTGTGTCCTGAAATGTGTTAAAACTATAAAGTAGTTTTAACCTTTGCCATCTGACTGAAAATGTTACTTCCCAGGTGTTGTCTTTAGCTTTATTAACCAAAGAACAAAAAAGAATACATATTTGGCAACACCCAGAAGAGAGACATCGAAATAGCTCCCAAATAATCATAGAATCACAGAATGGTTTGGGTTGAAAGGGACCTTAAAGATAATCTAGTTCCAACCCCTCTGCCATGGGCAGGGACATCTTCCACTAGACCAGGTTGCTCAAAGCCTCATCCAGCCTGGCCTTGAACACTTCCAGGGATGGGGCATCCACAGCTTCTCTGGACTACCTGTTCCAGTGCCTCACCACCCTTTCCGTGAAGAATTTCTTCCTGATATCTAATCTAAACCTCCCCACTTTCAATTTAAACCCACTACCCTTTGTCCTGTCACTACAGGCCCTTGCAAAAAGTCCCCCCTCAGCTTCCTTGTAGGCCCCTGCAGGTACTGGAAGGTGCAATAAGGTCTCCCTGGAGCCTCCTCTTCTCCAGGCTGAACAAGCCCAATAAGAAATTAATAAGAAAGTCAATCTCAAATAAGAAAGTCATTCTCCTCTTACAGCACAATAAGGCACATTTGAATCTTTAAGAGACTGTATCTAAAGGAAAAGTATTCTAAAGCACCTCAGTAGCCTCACAGCTCAGGTCCTAGTTTCAAAGACACATTTGCATATTTCCTGAAAATCCCATCTACCACTTCAAGCACCTTAGTACCGCAACAGTTCGAGTCTCCATGAATGGTAACTCATAGGTGTTTGGACACATTCCGAGTAAGAAAATAACCATTTCCCAGGGATTTAGAGAAGCCTGCTTGACTTCTGAGTTGATTAATGCAGTCAGTGGATAAAGTGAGTTGCTTGCACTGCATTCATCAGCCCTTCTGCAGACAAGAAAACGGGTGGGAACCAGCCAGCAGAAGTCAGCATTGACTTCTGACTGGTTCGGCAGCTAACCCAGGATAACACACTCCTAATTGCATGGGTTTCAGGCTTCTGTACCCAATCTGAGATTAGGCATTCACAAAAGCAGAGGTTGCTTTTCTACATGTAGCGTGCTCTCTGCGTAGCAGTTTACTGGTTTAAGCACTCATGCAGGACATTTGGGTACCTGAGCCTTTTTAGCTTAAGGGGGGTCAGATTATATTCCTCCTTACTAGACCCATGGCCAAAACTTCCAGCTGTAGACCAGGTACAGCTACACACTCTAATTTCCTTCTGTTAAGACTTTGTGTTTTAAGCAAGATCCAGTTTTAGGACAGATAATTCCCTTACTGCTGGAAGGAGAACAACCAACAAATCAGGAACCTGTTGGTTAGTTCACTCAGCTGGGAGGTGGAGACTTGGTTAATGTTAAAAACAGGCATTATGAAGCTAGCTCTAAATCACTTTTCAAAGGTCTTGCGGAAGTCCTAGGTCCACTAAATTCACATGAAAAAGATCACTCTGAGTAGTTTCTTTTTTTGCATATTTCTTTTGCCGCAATCCTTCTTACATATGTTTAATTGCTTGCGAACTGTGCACTAGTGCCATCCTTTCCTAACTAGGAATGTAATTTCTAATTGCAGGTATGTGTTAGCCAGGCAGCTAGGAGAAGACATCATTATCATTGCCATGAAGGTGCGCAGATGCAGCGAGGCAGAAGTCTGGTTGACAGTCTGTATGGCAGGTGCCTGGCAGGAAATACTAATTCCCGACCACAGAGGTTGCCCTCAGATTCTTCTAAGGAGAAAACAAGAGAAATCAACCACTCATAGGGACACAGTGTTTTTGAAGACAAACAGCAAGCCTGAAGAGAATAGCAGAACATAGTATAGCACTGCAAAGAATACAGTATTCATTCTCTGTCTTGCCTCCCAGTGATTTGGCTGCCCTGCCCTCTGTACTTAATATTCTTCAGCCATTAAAGAAATTAAAAATTCAATAATGCACATTTAAAAATGCATCCTTGACCCGAAGGAATGGAAATAACTGTTGAGGTTCTCTAAGCTTTCTCAGGGAAAGCACACAAGAACATTTACAATCCTGTAATTCATCAAAAAGCAGCAAATCGTTTCCTATATATCCTTATTCTAGGCATCTTCAAGACGTGTTAGTTTTATGCAGAAAGTCAAATTAATTCCACATGTAATTCAACATAGCAAGTGAAGCTGCATTGTGGCTTCATGTGGCCATATAGATTATCTAGACTATTCTTTAAAAACAACAAATTACCCTAGTTTAAAAGTATTTGTAATAAAACAAATAAGCGTTTCATCATGTTCCTTCCTGTGGCACATAAAAGCTGTGGCTGTTGGTCTTTTACTACTATGTCTTAAATCTATGACAGGGTATTGGAAGTGTTTTGTGGCCTGTGGTTTGAGGGGGTGTTTGGAGTAGATGTTCTGTGAATCCTTCAGGACTATCCTATCTTTTGCATGCAACTGGAAAGGACTGGGCTTGGTAATCTAGGTGGTCCCTTCTGTCCTATGATCTTATCCTTTTCAAACTCTTCACCATACACTTTACAGTATCTCTCTTTTAGACTCTTGGACTAGATTACTACTCTCAAACCACTGATGGAGAAAATCTAACTGTTTACTACACAAAAAAATGTTTGAAGGGTCAGGGACTTGGACAGTACTCACTTCCAACAGTGGGATATTAATCAGAAAAAATACATCTCACCATAGGTTAAAGAAACATCTTTCTCACTCCTGTGACGTTAGCTGTATTTTGTTTCTACTGAAACAAAGGTATTTTTCCATGTAAGGCAAGTAGTTACTACTGAATCTAGCATCTGCTTGAAACTCTATCAGGCCATCCTGATTTATCTTTGTCAAATAGTAAGCCCTTTGGCTACAGCCTTATTTTCCCCACAGGTGTAAAAAATGAAAAATTGTAATTTATAAAACAGAAGATGACAGAATCCCATTTGTACAATACATCTACATGCCAAAAGGTAATCTTATTACAAATAACACAATCTTCTCACAGCACTTGCTGTATTATTTTCAGGGTGGTCTAAAAAGTTGATTCAGACAATAATGCCACAACAGCAACTTGTAGTTCCTAAGGCCAAATAGCCAGATGTGTCAATAATCAGTGCAAACTGGAAACAGATGTAGGTCCTTGTTGAATAATAAATGTAATGAAAATACTTCCTTAGTTCTCTCATGCTTTCACACACACAAGAATTTATGTCTTCCATATTTTTTAAATTGTATTTATTCACCGCTTCATTTTTATGTCACCAGGATCTCTTTCAAAATCTTAGTCACTCCACAATGGACTAATAAAGATTAGTATATCTACAGCAATTGCTTAATATCTGTTCAGATTGGTTCTACTTGATCATTTTATCAAGGAAATTCTTTATCATTGAGATAAGACGAAAACTGTTAAAAGCAGATGTGAAGACCAAGTCCGGGTAGTCTCCTGTACCTGCATAGTTTCTGCATGTGTATGAAAGTAGTCTGTAGAGTTGATAACATGGTTCAGGCCACTGGCAAAATCCCTGACATGACTAAATAGACTTAAGTATTGGTGAAAGTCAAAATATTCTTTCAGGAATATTTCATGATATCAGGATCTTTGTGAGACCTTTTATAAAGCTACATGTCCAAACTTGATATGTAACTTCAGTCCTTGCTTGCAAATGATGACAGCTCAGTTATGTGAAAACCTACATTAATGAAGAATACCATCTTCAAAACAACAACAAAAAAACAACTTTGTGAGCTAAGTATCCAGGTACTATTTGCTTAGATTGTGATGTTCAACGCCAAAAAACCCAAACCAAGCCAACCAAACCAACAAACCAAACCAAAAAAAATCCAGCATACCCCAACTTCTCAAAATAGGAGAAGTCACATTGGAGATAAGTGGGTGTCTGTTTTCACGACACAGAAAATACCTTAATGTCAGAGCTATAGAGCCTTTATACAAACCTTATATTATGTCTTTAGAGACTAACTGGAACTGATCACATTAAAAAATTAACAAGGAAACTGGGAGAAAAAAGTTATCTGCCTTATTCCTCAGGTGCCAGCATGCACGTTGCTCTGCATCAAACCTTTACCAGTCAGAGCAGTTGTTTCTGTGTATGAAAAGGACAAAGAGTGGTGAGGAATTGCCCAGGGGCATGAGTCATTGCTCAAAACGGAACTGGGCACAACATTTCACATGCAAAACCCCAGAAAGGTGTGAGAGAGATCATCTCTTTTCTTAAAAATAAGTATGGAAGGATAACTAACATCTGGTTATACTACTGTTTTCCAAGGCACTGTCATATTTCAGGCTCTAACTGCATCTCACAAGCAGATTCAGTGGCAGCACCAATTTTGGGAATTCCCACCCCACCCAGCTATTCACTCCTCCTCCTCCTCCTTCCTCCCAGCGCTGCAGTGCCAGGTCCCCTCCTCTTCACTAGCATGTTTGTTTGAAAAACTGGTCTCTGAACCCCATTTATCAGAGCTTTTTCCTTAGCACAGACCATTTCAGCAATTCTGTTCATGCCATAGCTCTGAGAGCAGTTGTGTCAGCATAAGTGATGGGCCTCTGCTCTGGGATGAGAGCAGAGCAGGAAGGCAGGGAGCAGAAGAGCCAAACTTTTTAAGGTGGCATTGCCCCATAGCTACTGTATCCTGAAACTGCAGCTTCAATAACAGTGTTTTGCCCTTCTGAGTGTATTGTTGATGAAATCCCAAGTGGGTCAAATAAACTGTGTGAAGGGTGTAATAATATTTATACATATACAAGTTTATTACCTTGCTGTAGGAATGTGACTTACAAGCAATAACCTTACAATAGCCAGCTCCCATGTGTCTCCTTGGACGCTGATAATGTGGTAGAAAACAGAAGATGGGCAGATTTAGGCAAATGGGAACAAGGCTGTGCTCTGATTCTTGTGTTAAATTTATAGTCATTAGGTAACCATATCCATGGCAATTAATGATGTGTCTAAGTTATAATATACCTCTCACCCTGGTTTCAAAATCTTTGAACTCAAAATTCAGTGCAACAGAGGGCAAGATTTAATCTAATAACATTAATTGTCATACAGCTATAGGGAAGAGGAAAATAGAAAAGGTTAGTCACGTTTACCAGATGACTGCAATCCAGAAAGCAATGACACTAAAAGAAACACAGAGGTCAACGTCCAGAGGCACCTGAACATGATTCCCAACACATGTTGTTGCAAAAGCAAACTAAGACATTACTCAGATACACAAGTAGACTTTTTTTTTTTAAGCTGGAGTTGGCCTGTGGCATTATTGGTGTTTGTGACTTTGAAAAGTCATGTTTCCTGTATCTAGTTTTGCTGCCCTCACTGAAGTGGATGTTGAAAACCTGGTGAGGATTCATGCAACAGTGATCTGTAGTTTAGAAAATACACCTTATAAAATCAGACGAAAGCCATGCCAACAATCTCATACCACTGCTCAGTCTTCGTTGTACAAGCCATCAGGGCTGCTCTGTAGCACAGCAATACTCAACCACTTGATGTGGTCTCTAATGAAAAAAACAAGTTCATTATGAGCTACTGTAGAAGCAGCCAATTGAGAAGTTTAGGTCCCTTTCAGTAGCAATCCGGGTGCAGGCTTGCTTAGGCCTTGTGGTGTGCAGCTCCCAGCTCCTCTCCTGCTCTCTGAGTTCCTGACTCAGGAATGACCAGAGGTTCAGTTCTCTTCCAGCAGGGAAGAGACATCAACTTCACTTTCCCACAAGCTGGTTACATGTCATATTTGGGACATGCTTTGTAAGAAACCTCTGCATCTCTCTACGCCTGTTAGCTTGACCAAGAGCCCCTGCTCCTGTGTCACTTCGGAGTATAGACATGCCACCGGTCAGGGAAACATTGCGATGTCGAGTCTGAGCAAATCCTAAATACACCTTACAGACCAGCCACAGCTGTTCGTGGCCTCATCTGTGAAACAGGTGCAATGCCTCTTCATTTCACAAGGTTGTTAATGAGGATAAACACCTCAAAAGGTGTCAGTCTTAAAGACAGGACCATATAGGTACTTTATAGAAGCAGGTAGCTAATAGCAGTCGTGATAGATAAATTAAGATAGGTGGATTCTGAGGCTCAGAGACTATGACGGCAAGTGTGAGCTTCTTCGTTACGCAGGTCCAAAAGTGCACTGACATACTTTTATAGTATATTACTGAAGTCGAGACATCCTTTGGAAAGACTTCCCACCTTGCTTTAGCTTTTGGGATCAGGAAAAACTGTCCTAACTCAGTTACTAACAAGGGTTAATTAGCCTTGTGAAAAACTTCATCTTCTTTTCTGCTTAAATTGTGTTGATTTAACTTAGAGTTATTAGTTCATGTAGCAGCTTTGATAGATTTCAGAATCATTGCAACACTGATTGGAGCAATGCCTAAATACCTTTGAAAAACAGGCCTCAGCTATGTGCCCAAGGAAGCCTGCTGGAAAGGGAACCTTGACTTCTCAAATTCTGGACTGCCACTGAAATAATTTGCCCATTTTTTCTACCAGCCTTATGAACACAGAACATTTATCTGCCTTTTGGTATGTACAAATAAATATGTAATATTTAAAATAATATAGAATAATAAAAAATAAGGTATTTCTATGTACAAACAAGAACTAAAATTGCTCCTTATCAACCCTCAGTAAAGCTCTTTGAACACAGGAGTTTCACTCTTATCTTGTGATAAACAATGGCAAAGAGGAAGTCTTTTCCAAGAGAATATGACTCATAGAGAAGGGTCTTAGGAACGCACAATATTGAATACAGCTGGCAGTCAATAAAAACACTCTTTTTATAATCCTTCTTTTTTTATCTTCCTTGTTCCAATAGTCGCAAAGCACATCACACTTGCCTGTTATTTCCACAGTATCCTTCAGCACATTAAATTACTATTTTCAGTAGGCCAGGCTGATTAGGAAGTTCACATTCTTAATGCTAGCAATAAAAATCTAAGTTTATAAGATGAATTACTTTGCACTTAATTCTATTTTACTGCAGTTACACTACTACTAGTATTTCTTGCTTAGATGTACGTTGCAGTGTAGTTATATCAGATAGGATTGATATCAGTTAATTTGAGACATTTCTGAGTTGGTCATCCTCATCTTCTGTTAATACCAATTAATAAAATTAAGGCCATATAAGTAAAAGATTAATCTCATACTTTTGTAGATACGTGAAATGAGTCAAAAGAATTGTGTTCCTTGGAAGTTCCTGTTTGTCTCCGCTGACTAGGAAGTGGTGACTAGCTCAGATAATGTTGGAACTTTCATTGTCTAAGGACAAAGGTGAATCAAAATTTGTAGGTAGAGGTAATACCTTCTATTTGAACAAATATTAGTGCTGGTAAAAGCAGAAAAATTCTGGACTTTTCAGTCTTTCTGATTTGAAAAAGGCCTTGTAGGTCTGAAGTCTTGTCTTTTCCAGGGTATAACCATGGATCTAATAAAATGTCAACTCTAGCTATAAGTATGGTCTTAGCTCAGATGGAAACATGTACATCAGAAAGACCTCCATTTGGTCAAATATGGATTGTCAGGTTGAATCTTTTTTCGGTATCCAAATGAACAATAAGCATTATTGTAGTTACAAATTAGACCTCTGAATTAAATACAGCCCATTGGGAACACTCATTCTCAAAGTTCTTGTTTACATTTCTCTTACAGTCCTGTACCTTGCTCATCTAGTTTAACTACCTAATAAATATTTTAGTTCCATAAAAGTTAAATCTTCAACACTGGCATAACACTTTATGGGTAGGGACACATTATCCAAACAAAAAAACAAAAAGAAATAAAAGGAAAAAAGGAAAGGACAGCAGTGCCAATAAGGCAGATTGACTCATTGCTTCTGAAATTATCTTCAGAGACTAATTATTCAATCCAGAGAGAAATGGCATCACCCAAGGTGTACTCTGGGCAAGCTATCAAAATGCAACCCTTCCCACGTGTAGGCAATTATTCCAAAATCAGTAGGTATAATAATATCTATGGGACAACGTTCATCTACATTTTTCACTGTTAGTACATAATGTTCTCAAATTTGTGTTTTCCCTTATTTGAACCTGGCAGTTGTTAACCTTTTTTTTTTTTTTTTTTTGTTTCCCCTCCAAATATCAGGCCTTTCACTTTATCTAGGACTACAGGAATATCAGTGAAATAGTTTTGCTCTGGAAAATTTGAAAAGCTGTTTAGTTGTTGCTATGGCCCTGATTAATTAGTGGACTTCTTATTGCAAGCAGTACATTTCTCACATGTATGTCCCATTCTACTTTGCTAGCCACATTAAGGAAAATTTTAAGAGCAGAGAGTAGTTGGGATATCTGATGGGAAGAAAAATAGAAGTAAGAAAGCCTGGTCTCCCCTCTTTCATTCTTCATATTTTTCAGAATGAATAAATAGGACATTTTTTACTAAAGAGCTAAGCAAAGAAACAATTAATCCCTGTGATATTGCCCCATTCTTCTGTCAAAACAAGGTTTATTAAGAGCTAGTTGAGGTATTTCTGCAAAGCATTGCATAATGTGACACACATTCATTCCAGAGACTGACAGCAGGATCGTCAGCCAAATGATGCAGAATGATTGCAGCTGCACTGCTTGAATGTAGCCTCTTTCAGAGAAAGCTCAGCACTTCTAAGCTGATGTAGTATAAGGATGTCTCATGGTACTCCCATAGCCTTTAAATACAGTTAACATATTTTATACATATATACATACATATACAAATAAAGTGAGTACATACGTATATATATATGTATATATATATATTAAAGTAGCCAATATGATTTGAGATCTGTTTGGTAATCCACTGGGGTTTTGTTCTTTTAGCATGAGATTTAAAATAGGTGTTGTATATCCTGAGATGTGGTATGAGGGCACAGGGAGGAGTTTGACACTGCAAAGCCTGCAGAGATGTTGTTGGGAGGACTGTGTAAGGCAGAAGGAGACAAACCTGATGCGGTCTCACCCTTACCACATTGTACTGGGTCTTTGTTTCAGAGGAACTACTTGCCTCACTACAGAAAATGGCCTGGCAGCAAATGAAGATTTATGCCATATGTACTGTGAGGGAATATGGGACAGGAATGAACTGAGGACCTAAGTTATTTGATAGTGTAAATGTATCCAGAGAGACCTGAGACACGGTTGATGCAGGTTTGACAAGTACGAGTGTATGACCTTACTTAGCAAGCATCTCCTTTTTCTGCCTATCCTGATTTTGAGAAAATAATGCATGTAAAAACCACAGTGACAGGCAGTATAGGAACTCCAGAGATAAAGTTCAAGTACTGCTTCAATCTCGGTCTTCATCTGAGTCAAAGTAGGTTACTGCAATTCTGGTATTTTTGTATTGTGGAGAAATGTATTCAAATGGAAACATGAAATGCATTTTTTTCAGTACTAGATTATGCTAAAAGTTTCTAGAAAGTAATTCTTTCAAATGTTATAAGCCTCATTTACTGTACCAGTTCTACTCTGTTCAACTGAAGCAAAGATTGGAGTTGGCTCCTACATAACTTTACAGTCTTGTTGTCCTGGTTGAGAAAATTTCAGGTATCATTTTTCCTCATTTCAGAATTTCTCAGCAAAGACAGATGAATAATCTGTCTTATTTTTTTGTGGTTACTTGATAGCAGGTCTATTCCTGTACACGTCGTCCCAAACACTTTCAGCATTCACATAAAATCTGCTGACTCTGCTTTTCAGGGCTCAAGCTGTAGCAGTCTTGTTCCCTGTTCCTACCAGGTTTCTACAGTGTCAACATTACATCTAGGTTAAAGCACCTTGCTTTTTTACAATGTAAAATAGGGAGCTAGGTTGAAAAAACTTGCTGAATATAGCATAAATATATTTTAAAGGGGTTCATCCAGTGGATTCCCCTGGATTTCTCAGGTTTTATATCACACGAAGAGACCTTTGTAAGCCTGATTTTAAAGGTTTTAAGCTGACTTCTGTAATAAACATGAATACTTCCTTTCCTTTCTTCATATCTTTCCCAGTTCTGATCATGTAGATATGCAGTAAATAGTAGGTTTTGAAAATGCCCTGGAAAATGGCAAATGCCCACTCCTAGACATGATACGAAGTGCAGTTGCATGACATTAGCCCACATTATGAAAATGTTGGCAAAATAACTCCTCTGTGTAGTTATAACAAACAAAGAACTGGCTAGCTGTTTTCATGTCCTACAGATAACTGTGTTGTTTTCATACCACTTCAATAGCTTTTCAGTGAAGATACAAATTGAATATCATACTAAATGCAAACTTCTGAATGACTGTATTGCGGAGTAAGCAGTTGCACGCTGGAATAGGTTAGAGAATTGCCAAGTAATGTGACTAAACTTCAACTTCTTTTTTTGTAGACCACACTCCAAATAGTGTTATATCTGGTAAGACATGGGCCAAGAGTGTATGTGTAAAGAGTCAGTAAGGTTCATTCGATGAACAATAAGTTGATCATGTTGATCACATCTTCCAAAGTTTGAATCTCAAATTCAGTTCAGAACAGAAGTGCGGATCATTAGGCCCATCCAAAATAAAATCACTGCATCTTAGTGTATATAGAATAGAACAGAATAGAATAGGATAGTATAGAATACGATCATTTCCAACCCAAAGATTTGGCTTTAGGAGTTAAAACACCATGTAAGTTATTTCTGATTATTGCAATTCCTTCTCAGTTCCACTGGACTTTTTTCCCCCTTTTCCTTGCTTTTTTAGCATTTAGGAAGTTCACAAATGATGTTCATGCAAATTAAGGTTTGCTGAAAAAAAAAAAAAATCTGTGTTTTGGAATAGCTGTCATTCCTTTTGCAGTTTTGGATTGAACTTCTATCACTCAAGATGGTATCTCATCTCAGTTTAATGAGATAAACCCTGAAACTGTTTAATAACGCATTTGCGTAAAGAATAGGAATTCTTCTGCAGCAACAGAGCATTCCTCAGTAATCACGTTATCAGTTCTGTTAAGGCATTTCAGACAACATTTAGTCACCATAAAGAAGAGTTACTTTATTCTGTAATGCAGTAAGAAGAATGAAAGATCTGTCCATCAGAATTACACTTAACAGCTGAATGTTAAGACTCATTAGCAACCTGGAAGAGAGAGTTGACAGATTCGAGTTATCAATGTTTCTCTCCTCTGATGACAGCAAATATGTTAGCTGGGGAGTTTTGCAGGGATGGGGAGAGACAAATTGTTTTTATTTTTCTTAATTTTTTTTTTAAGCACAATAAGCAACGTGTACTGCTGAGAAAGCTCTGTCTCATTTCAGTGGGCTGAACTCAGTATAAAAGAAATTACAGCTGGCATTATGAGAAGGTATGAATTTGTTCCACAGTCATTCTGGTACTAAAGGCCTGAACCAAAGGAGTGTTCTTCAGAGACTAGTTTCTATATCCATTGAAATTTTCTCCATACTTAAAAAAAAAAAATCTCATTATCAATGAGGATGAAAACTTTGAATTTCCTGAAATTTTTGAAAGAAAACAACAGTTAGTTCAGGCACTGACATTTTCAGTGTGATAGTAAGGAAACGTTTGCTTTAAAATCCTATGTGATCAACTTTATTTTTATTGTAGTCAATATTTCTAAATAAAAAATGAAGAGAAGTTGAAAAGCAGAGCATTTTCTGTCCATTTCAACAATTCCAAATGGTTTTTAACTGTGTATATATCAAAACAAGCTATTTCTCATAAAAATTTGGCTTTGAAGAATGGCCATTTTTTTTTCAATTAAAAAAATTTCATGATAATTCAGTTCTATTCCAAAAGCCATTGAAGTCATTACAAACTTCCTTTGATTTCAGAACCCTTTGGATCCGGTCCACAGATGGGGTTTATGCAAGCAGGGTAAAAGCAAAAACGCAACCATTCCACTGATCCAGATTTTAAGCTCAGATCTATATGCACAGTTCTTCTCGATTTCAGAGACAAATACATGTGGAATCTGAGAGGTATTTTCAAAAGCAAATTAAATAGAATCTGAGAGTCACAGCTGAGAAAACAGCTGATTTACTTTTTTTTTATTATTTATGACTTCTACATTAATGATTGCCTATATTATTACATGAAAAGAAGTCAACAGTCTACAGGGCAGATTTTTTTTAATTAAAATTGCTAGATTTAAATCTAAGCAATTAATTGATTTCTTTTTATTAACAGCAGCTAATTAGCCACAGCACAATCAGTTTCTGCATAAAATAAACATAATAGAAAGGACAGTTTTAAATCTACAGGATTGTGGGAACATATTCCAAATAAATTACTTTATGATTAGCACACTGTTATTTTACTTGTCTTTTTCTTGCATTAACAAGGCTCAGTCCTCAGCTGTGCTTAGCAGGTTCAAAGTGCCACCATCACTGACCCAGTCCAGGAACAGGACAGCCCTGAAAGTGTTCTATCTTACTCTGAGCACCCGGGCTGTTCTTCAGCGCACACCTTGCTGGGGCTTGGCAGCGTGTTCTTTGACAATGTAATAGACCATCATGGGATCTCTCCTTTCTTCTTGTAAATACCATCAGCAAAGTGTGTAGAAGGGGATTTAGTGCTCGTTACAATGTCTTTCACCATCTTAGGTCAAGATATCCTCAGTGAAATCTTCAAGGCTGTTTTCTAGTTGCAAAGCAGCATGAGCAAGCAATGAAGGATGGGGCAAGTCATACAGGTTTGACATACCAGTGATTACACTGCATATAGGTATATGGAACAGTCAACCATAGATATACAAAAGTGTACATCTATCTATTCATCTGCTGTGTCATATAGGTAATACCTCAAACTGAATTCAGAACTACTATTAAATATACTATAGTATTTGTATGTGCACATATGCCATTATATATAAGAGCTTTTGAAAGGACTGCATTTAATGTTATAGCATATCGTTAAACAACACCAAATGTGTGCTTGGACTTTAGATGTACACTGTCACAAGGCAAATAGGCTTCTGTTTTGACTACTTTATATGCATATATATTTATGTACACACACACAAAAAACTAGAAGTGTGCTTGAAAGTTTGTCATATTTATTGGGCTACAACACCTAGTTACCTCGACTATCAGACCTTAATTTTCTTGTGTGTACGAATATATACAGAGGTACATACAGGAATCTTTTTTTTTTTTCATTTTTAATAGCAAGATCTATTGCACACATACAACATCAAAACTCAACATAAAACCATTTTAACTTTTACCTGAATTTTGTTTCTTCTAATAATACTTGTTCCTCTCTATGATCCATATCCAAGTAGTTCACAAGTAAGCACCTAGGCATGGAATAATCTCATTTAACCCTCCAAAAATTCAGAAGTTAGGTGTTCAGGCTCTGTCTTCAGTGAATGGCTGGAGACAGGCGAATCATCCCCGTCTAAGACAGGCATCTAAGATAGGCAGATGAATCACTGGCTGAACATGCCTATTTCCCTCCACTAAAGGACAAAACAAGTAGATTACATTTAGACAATTAAATATTCGACATCCAAAGTCAGCAGTGCTGAATCACATGCCAGGAGGTAAGCATGGAAAAGCAGATGAAGGTAACTCAGTACCTGAAACTGAATATCATTAACACGTTGGTATCCTTGCATTTGGACACAGTCTGGTTTTTCACTTGTGAGTGGTAGGGCAAGTCATGTCCACAAGGTTTGAGGGTGGCTAATGTATTTGTTCAGATGACCTACATGTTAAGTCTGCCCTTACAGCAAAACAGGGTACGTGAAGGACACGATGCTACCAGGTGACTGTGAAGACCTGCTCCAAGAGTGAAACTGTGGTTTGCCATGGGCTCCCATCATGGAGCAGGGCTTAGCTGAGCAGCCTCAGGCACACCCTGTAGAGCTGCTTGGTGATGGGATGACCCACAAGATCAAAACATGCTCCTCTTCAGTACCCTTGTTGTAGATGATGATGAGGACGATTAACCTTGCAGTGACCCTGTACCCAGTATGATGCATGTTTCCAGGCTGTTGGCTCTGTCTCCTTTTCTTTCCCACTCACTCCTCACTTGCAGGAAGCAAAAGAGAGAGTAGTATCACTGCGTGGTTTTGCCTATCATGCTGTCCTTAACAACACTTTTAATGGTGACCCCCAAGCTCCTCCATTGTAAATCTTATGGAATAATAATATTCATGAGCATAGCACATTTTCTTGTGTCACAAAAGAGTTCCAATTAATACAGAGGTGAGCAAGGTGCATAAAAATGGACTGAAAGATTAAAATTGTGGCACAAGGAATATGAAGCCATGAGTTCTGTGATGTCCCATATCATGTTTCTACTACCTGAGAACCCAGTTTCATTCTTTCCTGTTATGCACGTCAATCTCTCTGAAATCATAGAATCACAGAATCACAGACTGGTTTGGGTTGGAAGGGACCTTAAAGACCATCCAGTTCCAACCCCCGGCCATGGGCAGGGACAACTTCCACTAGACCAGGTTGCTCAAAGCCTCATCCAGCCTGGCCTTGAACACTTCCAGGGAGGGGGCATCCACAGCTTCTCTGGGCAACCTGTTCCAGTGCTTCACCACCCTCTCCGTGAAGAACTTCTTCCTGATATCTGATCTAACCCTCCCCACTTTCAATTTAAATCTGTTCCTCCTTGTCCTGTCACTACAGGCCCTTGTAAAAAGTCCCCCCCAGCTTCCTTGTAGCCCCTTCAGGTACTGGAAGGCTCCAATACGGTCTCCCCGGAGCCTCCTCTTCTCCAGGCTGAACAAGCCCAATTCTCTCAGCCTTTCATCATAGCAGAGGTGCTCCAGCCGGCTGATCATCTCCATGGCCCTCCTCTGGACTCGCTCCAACTGGTCTATATACTTCCAATGTTGTGGGATCCACAGCTGGACGCAGCACTCCAGGTGGGGTCTCACCAGAGCAGAGTACAGGGGGAGAATCCCCTCCCTCAACCTGCTGGACACACTTCTCCTGATACAGCCCAGGATACAGTTGGTTGAAGCCCAATTTCAGAGTATTGCTATAGTTCCTGACAGCATACTTGGAATATAAGACTACAAAAACTTCTTTCTCATATAACTGTAAAAGCTTCCTATGTGCAATAAAAGGCTTTTTGAGATTCAGGAATGTCATAAACTTCCAGACCTGAGTTAACATAATTAATCACTAGGGCCACAAAATTAATTTCTTTGTATTTTCATTATATGTGTCTGTTGTTTTATCATACATATTTTTAAAACGTTTCTACCCTCTAGAAATGTTCTCTAACACATTACCTTAGTGTTGTCAGCATTATTTAATGTCAGTTAAAGCTTACACTTTCTCCCAAAACTAAACAGTCATTATAGGGTTGGAGTAAAAATTAGTGTGACCGTATAAACTATGGGTAAAACAGTGTTCCTAAATGTTCAGGAGTCAAGCACCTGACACCACACTTCCAGTTTACCACACCAGATATCCTTCTCTGTTTCTACTCCTACCTGTTTGTAGTAATGCATTTCAGCTTCCCAGATACGTAATACAGGTGCAGTGGAACATTATTTCCCAACTGGTAAAGAGAAAAACATGCTACATAGCTTGATCTCCCTTAATTCTAGTAAATAAAACATGTAAGTTAAGAATATATTTTGTCCTCCACAAGTCCATAGAAATAAAGTGGTTTTTCCTTAGTGTCCCTGCCCATGGCAGGGGGGTTGGAACTAGATGATCTTTAAGATCCCTTCTACCCAAACCGTTCTGTGGTTCTATGGTTCTGTGTTGAGTAATTAATCCATGCAATTGTTTTTAGCAAATGCCTCTCATTTCTGATACCCAGTCCCTTGTGAATCAAGACCTAATACACCTCACTCAACTGAACTTTTCAACAGTTTTGCCACTCTTTCGGGTAGAGATGGTATTGTTCTGGCATTTTGGCAAGAGGCTGGGAAAGAACCATTCCAGGTGAGCCAGGTGGGAACCTGCTACTGAATTTCTTGGTCTCCAAAAAGGACTATTGCCTGTTTTTCTCTGTGAAGGAGTAGGTTGGCACAGCTTGCTCCGTTTATCCAAAATATCGTGTTTACCTGTTCCCGGTCAGCTGTAGGCAGACAGGACAGGTCTGATGGCTGTGAGCTGCCTCCCTCCCAGACTGTGCTGAGAGGCACCAAGAGAACAAGCTGCTTTTGCCTTCAACCTCCACTTCTCTCACATAGGGTTGGGCATTGTCTGGCCATAATAAAGACTTTAGCTAACTTGTCTTTGAAGTGGGAAGTTGAGTCACGCTGTCTATGAAATCCTCTTTTTTCATCATTCCGAATATGCGTCCCAGTGCCAGGGTATCCCGTTGTTTATTCACTGTTCTGGCATGGCCGTGCAAGGGGTTGGATGCCAATCACAAAGTAATCTGCGAGAGGCAGACATACACAGTAGGTAAGACTGGTTAGGAGGTACAGACTAGACACCTCCCACAAAAAAGGCCAGTGTGTTTCCAGTATGACTGGGAGCCCTTGGGGGCTTCAGAAATGTGCCTTAGGTATCTTGGCTTATGAGTCGGTTATATGGGAAAACAATACACCACTTTACTATGCCCAGCAACACAGCTCCTGCCTCAAGCGGAATTAGACGGGCTTGTTTTTTGAAAATAATGAGGGAAAACACTTTGAACTAAGAGATTGATTCATGCATTTGCAGTTATATAAAACGCGTGTTTTTGCCAGAGTATCTCATTATGCAGCCACCGCTTTGGCGTGCCAATGTGATGAGCCTGCTGGTTAACCACATAATTATGAAGAGGATGCAAATAGGACTGTCTCTTGTACCTTTTTCTTCTTTTAGACTAGCAAGTAAAATGCCACCTCCACTGTAATATGTGTAACTTTTTGAATTAAATCAGGATTTCATACTTAACTACTTGCAGCTACTGTCAGTGAAAAAATCTCCTAATAAATTATTCCCTTTACTGGCAATAAGTCATTGTATCTGTCAATTATTACTAATTCTCTGTCTGAAATTAAGATTTCAGTAATACCTTAATGCAGATACCTCCACTGAGCTATTACATTGCCAAAATATTACACTGAAATTAATTCTTCCTTTCTCTCACTTTATGAGAACTACATAAGGCTGTTGAAAAGTGAATGATATACCTTAATGGTGGTAGAAGTTCCCTTTTACCTCAATCAGCTATATCTGAGTTCACATTTTCAAGCATTTCTACAACTCCACTTAATTTGAAATGAGCGGAGATTCTTCTGTAAACACAATACATCAGGGAGATGAAGTTAGAAGAATAATATAAACTATAATCAAGATTCATATGAAAATCTTGAGATACAGCAACAAAGAGTCATTTGCAGAAGAGGGGAGTAAATAGTCTTTAACAGAATAGTAACCTGAATCTTCTCTTAGTTACAATATTTTTATATGGTGAAATCCCCAGGTTACTCGCAATTTAAATTCATAACTTACACTAAAACCTATCTGCATGATTATAGAATCATAGAATCATAGAATGGTTTGGGTTGGAAGAGACCTTAAAG
>NW_010253515.1:193837-202633 GCF_000690775.1 Eurypyga helias
GAGCTTTCGCTCCCCCGGGCTGAACAAGCACAACTTTCTCAGCTTTTCTTCACAGATGAGGTCTCTGTGGCCTCCTCTGGACTCGCTCCAACCGGTCAATACCTTTCTTACGTTGGGGGCGCCACAGCTGGACACAGCACTGCAGGTGGGGTCTTACAAGAGCAGAGTACAGTCAGAGAACCCCCTCCCTTGACCTGCTGGTCACACTTCTCTGGATACAGCCCAGGATACGGTTGGCTTTCTGGGCTGCCAGCGCACACTGCCGGCTCATGTCCAGCTTTTCATCCACCAGTACTCCCAAGTCCTTCTCCTCAGGGCTGCTCTCAAGCCGTTCTCTGCCCAGCCTCTGTACTTGTGTTTGGGATTTCCCTGACCTGTATGCAGGACCATGCACTTGGCCATGATGAACTCCATGAGGTTGGCAAAGACCCACCTCTCCAGCCTGTCAAGGTCCCTCTGGATGACATCCCTTCCCTCCAGTATGTAGATGCAGTATATATTATGCCAAGACCCTCTTATTTTCTCCAAGCTCAGTCGAGAAGAGGAGAAGATATACTAACATAATAATGCAGCCCTTTTTATAAGATCATAATATTTGTTTAGAGGCAGGCTGAATTAGTATTGGTGACTTCCTATTCTCTACACTAGTTCACTTAGATAGCTATTAGCTCTCAAGTGTCCATGTTCTCAAGATCTCAAGACATGATCTATGGTGGGAACTGTATCTGTGAAATGCAGCCACTGAGCATTAGAGATACACCTGAAAAGTAACTAGAACAGATTCTTGATTAACTTGCAATATTATATTTTTATGTATAGAAGGAAAAATATATAAACCCATTATGATTTGGGGGCTTGAAATATACAAGTTGTATTATTTATAAAATGTTATCATTAATGGTTTTCTGGTGCTCTGTTGTGTTTTGTGGTGCTACAGAAATGATCATATCTATATTTATATAACAGTTCTTCCAAGTATGTAAAAGGTGATGATCTTTCCTAAAGCTTTTGAACAGAGAAAATTTCTATATTGAGAATGAAATGCATTAAATAGTGATACTTGGAGTTTTTAAAGCAGAAATAAATTTTATATTTTTCTCAGGAAGATGGAAATAAAGGAATTAGTTTGAAACAACATTCTTCTTGTGTCCCAGAGGTTCAAAAGCGGTCCAAGTATGGGCTCAATCACAGTTCTTTGAACATCTGCATTGTTTTATGTTTTAAGATACACCCCAGTCTGGTTTGGGTCCAGGGTAGTAACCTGCCAGAAGGAGCCTGGACATGGTTTAGAGCATAGTGTGGGCCAAGGACTCTTCCCTTAAGGACAGTGTGGATGCAGTCACAGTGTTTTGGGGACAGAAAAGCTTTAAGTTACATGCCTGTGAGCCACATCTTGCTGCTTGTAAGATAGTTCTCAGAACCAGAGAACAGTCTTGTCTCATCTACCAGTACACAAATACAGCCACTGGGCCTCTAACCATACGAGATGCCCTAGGGTGTTAAAGATATCTGCATGTGGCTACAAATGCCTCACCTGCGAGCAACCAGACTGAGCTACCTTGACTACAGTAGGAACTTAACTACCAGGCTTCCATGTAAACACCACTGTGAAGACATTTGCCTTTAATAATGGGGTCTGCAACAAGAATCCTGCCCATGGGACTGAAAATAACTGCTTAAGCATTGTATTTAGCACCATTCAAAAGCAGCAGGCTATTCTGCCTGATCAATAGCTGCTACTGTAAAACAGCACAGATATCCTGTATCTCCTAGTGCCATGGAAGTGCCTTGGATATCCCAGATGCCCTAGGTATCCCAGTCTACCTCAGATAACATTACGCAGCTATGCTGAGGCAATTAAGTCCTATGTATGGTGATCAAATTTGAGTCAACTTGTAAAATAAATCACTTCGATATGATGGTTGGCTCAGGGTGCTAAGGTAAAACAGTTCGGCTCCAGATCTGCAGAGACTTAATCATGATACAAAGATTTCTTTACATCATGAGTACATGAACTTCTGAGAGCGCAGAGTTTTATACTATAAATGATGCTGTTATCTGCCCACAGAATGATGGCTGCATTGAGGTTGAAGAAAGACCTTTCATTGTTCCCTCTGAGTGATGAAACCCATATTGAATATAGTTTAAAAGAACTAAAAGGCCCAGTCAAGGCTTACCATCTGTGTGGCTCAAACTGTTTAAATATGATTGCAATATTGATATTGCTCTAACCTCTGTTATGCCTCTCTCTGCCATCTGCAGAGCTGGGAGAACAGGTTTTCTTTATACTCACCATGACGGACTGTGTGATAGATTGAAGGAAATCATGTTTATATAAATACATAGTGTGTATACAATACATATAAAATAACTTGAACAACTTGTCTGAACACCAAGCATTCAGGAAAGGACAGTAAGTCACCTCTGTTATCATAATCCAAACAGAATTTTGTCCAACCAGAACCATTCTGAAACAGGTGGCATGCAATAGTGTGTTTGAAGGTTATGTGTTTATGTCAAACTTAGATACAATACATGGTAAGAATAGGAAAGTCTATGTAATCTATATAATCTTAAAGCCCAAATAACAATTATGAACTTCATTATTGATACAGTAAGAAATTGTCAAGAAAAGGATGAGTATTAATTTTATAAGCGGTGCTAAAATGGAGAAATAATATGGTCTATGTGTTACCATAAAATATGACTTTATGTGTAGAATAGTTATGAAGAAGTTTACTCATTCAATTCAGCAATTGTCAGGCACATAAACACATAGGAAGATAAAAATAAAAGAGGGCACCTTACCAGCACTGGAAAGTGTGTCTCACAAAGAAATGCTGAGAGAAGTTATTCTGTGGCTGCACACAAGCTGTGGGAGCTTAGTAGAACGTATCTTGTGTGAGCAGGGCTGTATGGAACGTCAGGGGCAGACTTTCGCCTAGGTAACATAATTCTGGAGTTAAAGTGTTATTTTAAAGTACTCGCTGATGGTCTGTTTCTCAAAGATGGCATCATAAGGTGAAGAAGACATCTGAAAACTAAAGTGTCTTTCTTTATCACTTGGCACTTCAGACATAAGGCACAAGCTGCTGAGGTCATTACAGATCTTTGATTGACTCCAAGAGTCTCTGAATCAGAGATGTCATGTAAGAACAGTGAGGAAGAGGGCAATTAGTGCTAGCCACTGGATGACATGATGTGATAAAACAGGAGAGGAGATGAGAAGACATAGACAGTGGTAATTTCAAACTGCAGTAGAATTTTAAGGAGGAAAGGCTACATGTAATTCTCAAACTGGGAGTTCACAAGAACCATGACTCTGTAAAGAACTATAGGATTGAGTGTTCACCCAAAAAATGGCAATTCAACAGCAAATGCACTCTCTGGAGCCTGCCAAGCACCAGCCTGGTTCTGACTCAGAACAAAAAATACAACATAGTGAGTCATCAGCATCACTTCCTTCTGCACAGTTCATTTCTTGAAGAGTTTCCCAGCTACTCTTGCTTTCCTCTAGGATATAGCAATGGCATGGCTGAAGACCAACATATGAAATTTCACACTGACAGAGTAGTAAGAGGAAGAACAGTTCTTCTCAGAGCATGTACAGCACATTCTATTTACCTCTATTTTATGGGAGTGGCAGTAGAAAAGGCAAGTCAATTTATGAATTAGGTCTGTTCTCCCAGTGTCATTTTTCAAGTGAATCATCACAATGAGTTGATCACATTTTCTAATTTAAAAAGTTTAAACATGCAGAAAAATGTACTTTTTCTCTCTTTATCTTATCATGTACACCATCAGCACACTACCACCCTTTTCCACTAAAAGTATTCTCCACCATGCCAACTAAGAACGTGCCCCAGGCTTATTTCTTAAGAAACATTAAGCATTACTTCATACAGTGCATTGAAAATACATCCAATAACAACACAACATCTAAGAAAAATGCAGAAACCATTATTTGCTGTCAGTGAGGATAGCAAATAATTTTCGTCAGTCTGGGAAAAAAAAAAAAAGGGTGGGTTTTGCTTTACCTTTTGATTTCCTGATGCAGATTGCACCATATAAACTTCATGTTCTTTCAGCAGGCTCACAAGTGAGACCAGACTGGTCAAGTCAGTTGATTTTATTGTATATCATTGTCAACACCTAGATTTCAAATTCTTGTGGCAAACAAATGATAATAAAATCAAAGGTTCACCTTGCAATTGTTATTCATTAGAGCTGGCGCAGCTCTCACAAAGTCAAGAAATGATGAAGACTATGGAAAAATTCAGTGAGTAGGATTTCCCTTTGGCAAGCCAAAGCCATTACTTACCCTGCAGTAACTCGAGCTGTTTCAGATGCATTGTCCATTTGCACTTCACTCTTGGCATGCCTGAATTTTACATGCTTACATTTGGATTATTTTGGCCAGCCGCATCCACTGAGCCTGCACTTGCACCTTAAAGCTCCTCCACCCATTGCACCAAGACTGAAACTTTTTTTTGCTGTTACAGAATTCAGGTGTTATAAAACGCCATGGCAGTGAGAAGGAGAGCTAGTTGGGCAACATCTCAGAGAATCCTCACAGTTACTGCAGCCATTTTATTCTGCTGAAGGGAAACCCTAGAAATGGAAATTTCCATGGCTGACATCCTTTCTTGACATCCTTACACTTTCTGCTGCCGTGACTCACAAGCAATGACCTGGTGTGTAGGAGGTGAGAGTACTTGGAGACTGCCTTAAATAATGGCTATGGGACAGTTCTGTGAATTCAAGCTACAGATTTTAATTTTTCAACCAAAGCATAATGTGTAAATCTTTGACCTGCTCCTGAGTCTCCTCCATATTTCAGGGACAGGAATACTTCTCAGGGAAGCCACAGAGGCTGCTGGCACTTCGGTGGTGGCATGATCTCTAACCTGAATTGGTAGATCTAATCTGGTTAGCTCATAACAAACTTAATGCAATTAGACACCCACTTAAATAGCCTCTGGCTTACTGTCTGACTTTTCCTCCTATCTGTGAAACCGGCAAACAACATGGGGAAACTGAAAACCTTGGTCCTATCCTGATTGTAAAAAGAGCTCTGTGTATGTCTACAATATGCCATCTGGCTTTATTGTGTCAGAGTCAGGTTTTGAAAAAAGAAGACTCAGTAATAAATAATCTGGTGCAAAAGCAAGGATGAGACCATGGTACGTAAAAGTTCTGATGTAAGACACAAACATGACTCTGTCCTTATGGAATTCAGTGGTTTTACTGTGCCAGGATTTCCCTATTTCATGGGCAAAGGAAAAGATAAAAACACATGAGTTTCGTAACAGTTTCTTAACAGTATCTGTTTTAGAGGTTAGTATTACATTTGTCGGCATTCAACAAACGTTTCTCACCAGCTTCAATAATCATTTGTTAACCAGCTTGTCCAGGTGAACTAACTAGTATGTGAGGATATCCAAGGGTATGTGAAGCAGGGTTCTTTGCGTCATCTCTGGGAATTCCCTAGTATCTCCACCTGAAGAAAACAGTCTTGAGACATTTGCTACCTGTCTTGCCAAAATGGGGGTTTCAGGAACTCAAACTTCTTTTGAGGCTAAGAAAGGGATGGCTTAGGGGTTCACGGGACACGTCTGCCAAAGGCATTCTCTCAAAAGAGAGATCTGTGGCCCACCAGGCTATGTACTGCAAAGTCCCTCATGGCCATGTTGTCTTGGACCTCTCTTGTGCCAAGAGGGAACACCACAGCTCCCTTAGAACTCTAAGGCACACTAATAATTTTTGTTTGTGTTTTTTTTCAGTTCAACTTCTAAGTGTTGCATTACAGCCAGTGGAATGTCACTTTCTCAGGGTGATTATGAGGGTTTGTGTTATACATCTTGCAGTATGGCACATATTCACTTGGGGATGCTTGGGCCATAGTTTTGGATAACTATGGAGGACAGAGGGAAACAAATTGTTGGAGATACATCCATATTGATATCAGTCCCTGAAGTGAACTGGTTATCATCTCAGAGGACATGAGTTGGTTCAGTTCAGAAGAGATAGTGAAAATGAATTAACAAATATATGATATGACCAACCTGGGCGAAAAAAAAAAAATGGAAAGTAAGTAATTTGACAGTGCAGACATACCAACAGGGTCATCAGTCTGCAGATGCTCCTTGACACTCCCTTCTTCATTGGAGCTGCTGCTCACCACAAGAGAGCTCCCCTTCTAAACTTCATGAGCGTCTCAGTGTTGATGGCTTAGCTCTGAAATTTTTATCACAAATGGTTTAGTAGGAAAGGTCATGGCAGTGCTTTTTCATCCTTTTCCGGGATCTACAAGTATTGCCATTAAAAGCAAGAATTAGTTGAATGAACTGGGAATATTTCATTGTCAGATTTAGAAGATGACAAATATTTCTTTCACAGAGGAGAGAACCTCAGCAGGCTGAATTAGGTGCTCTCTTCAGCAGTTAGAAAAAGCTCATTACTGTAGCTGCATACTTCAGGCTCCGTACAATAGAAGAGGCAAGGGTCGCTCAGCATGTTACAGTTATATGACCCAGCACAGCAGAGGATGCAAGTGTGAAATTCTGCCTGGGGGTCAAACTCTTCTGTTAACAGTCCTAAGTGATGTGTTATCAGTGCTCCTCCACCACAAAACCTGCTCTAGGGGAAGGCTGACACTGCTGCTGTGACTATTTTTGCCTACAGCTGTCCTTCCAAGTATGAGCCATGAGTTACCTTTTGAGAATTACGTGAAGCCGCTCCCTTCCAGGGGCCAAGGAATGCAATCCACCCTTTCAGTCCCTTGAGGAAAAATGCTTTTTCCAACCACGGTCAGGACATTGTGTGAAGGAGGACTTGGCTGCTTTTCTGGTGCCCTGAAACCTTCTTAATAGAAGGCACATGGAAGCCTGGTCTGAGCCAAAGCTCACATCAAGAGTCCTAAAAAGGACTGGGTCTGTGGCAAACATTGGAGTGGAGCATGGAGTCCAGCACTTCTAAATTGAAAGGAAATGTTTGCAGCAATATTCTTCAGCTTCCTATGACCTTTCGGGGAAGGAATGGGAGATGGAACATTCTTTTGGAACATGCTTCTTCTGAAGGCCAAGAAGTGCTTCTGTAGACCATTGTTTTAGCATCACTGAAGGGTGAGAAAGGCAGTTCTTGAAATCAGAATACTTTGCTTAGTTATGGAGCAATCCTTAATGCTGGCAAAAACATTTCCCTGACCTAACATCACGTAACCTGCTTTTGCTGGTTTTGAAGTGTTGATCAGGATGCTACACATTAACACTATCTCTAATTAAACAAGCATATGACTAAATATTTATTAACAAAAATTGGTTTCCTGCTGCTCAGAGAACGGGATTCTGCCAAGGACTTCTATCTGGCAATGACAGTCATAGGCAACACTCAAGAGAAAGTTGTTCATTATCCATGTCTCATAACTTTTAGTGGTGTGTAAGGGCAGTCAGAGTGTAGATATAGTTTTCAAAGCCAGTGATGACAATGGGAAGCCAAGCTCAATCTTTCTGGGAATAGGCCCACCAGAATTAGAACATATATGGATCAGTGGAGATCTTATCTATTAACACCAGGATTATCAGAATGTTTATAAGGTAACATATTCTAATGCCTACTTTCGAAAAAATATATTGTGTAGTTCTATCACTGGGGAAAAAAATAATATTCCAGGAATGTAAATTCATTTAAATATGTAAATTTAACTTTACAGTGGATTGGTTCCTGATAAACCTAAAGGCACAGATTTCATATTGGAGTACTAACATTTCTTTTTAAATAAATTTACATGAAATATTTATAAAAAAGACCTGGTATTGAAGGGATCTAAATTCATAATTCAGTGTTTCTGGTTCTTGGAGCACAAGTTATAAAGTTCTATGTTTCTTACATGATGTATGCACAGCTAGGCACCCAGTAACTGAATATGCAGCAGCCACTGATATGACAAACAATACCTCAAACATTAAAAAAAGCATGGAGACATGAGTAACCTAAGCAGGCTAGATGTCGTTTTGAAATTTCTCCATAGCCACTGATTCCATAGGCATCTGACTGTACAAGAAAATTAGGCCCTTGCTTTGGATTCAGGTCCAGTGTTTGGGTTTAAGTGGACAGGACCAAAACACAGAAACCTTGTATAACCCTCTCTGAATCTGGTTCTTCTATGAAAAAAATAGGCCCTAGATGCCTCATTTATCTATTTGGGAATAAAAAATTAGCTTTTTTAAAAAAATACTTCCTTGATACCTCAAACTATTGAAGGCTTCTGACTGGGACTGGTTTTTTAAACAGTTGTCTCTAGCTGTCACACTTGGTTACAGCTAGGAAAGTTGATTTGCCTTGTCACTAATTAATCCTGAGCTGCTATCGTGTCAGGGTTATGTATATGCTATCAGAATCTCCTTCCCATAAAAGTTGTTGTCTGCTGTCTCTATTTTGGTTGTTTCTATGTCTACATGCTGGAGTTGCTGATTGATATGCTTCTTTGTTTTTCAGCAAGATTCCTACCAAGGAATCCACTGCTAAATGAAAGAATTATGGTATCAAATTTAGAGAGTAAAAATCTTCAAAGGGCAGAGGCATATCCAAGACACACCTTAGCAAAACTTTTGATTCTAGCTCTAGACTCCTGCCATGAGGATAACCATTGGTAATATTTCATAGAATCATAGAATGGTTTGGGTTGAGGGGGACCTTAAAGACTATCTAGTTCCAACCCCCCTGCCATGGACAGGGACAGCTTCCGCTAGACCAGGTCACTCAAAGCCTCGTCCAGCCTGGCACTGAACACTTCCA
>NW_010253516.1:0-19087 GCF_000690775.1 Eurypyga helias
TCTATGATTTTATGATTCTATGAACCCCAGCCCTTCCAAGCTCTAAAATCCATACTAAACCCATCTGGTACTAATATTCAAATAATACTGCTGGTTAATCATTCTCCAGCAGCTCAAAATACTGCCTTTCTGCTCATCAAGGACTCACAACAAAAGGAGATAGGAAATTAAAAACAACAAAAAAACCCTAAACCCAAAATATTGATAAATCAAAGACACTCACCCTCTTTTCTAAAGCACAACAGAATTAGCTGTTGTCCTGATACATTATGGCCACTCAGAGCCTTAATCATGTGAAATCACTTCAAAAAGAATTAACAGATTTAACTAACTATAAAAAAGCTTCAAAGCTTTATTAACAGTAGGAGACCTTCTCTTTAATTGGGAGCATATATCTGAACAAACCTAAAACTACTCAATAAAAACAGATTTTGAGCCTGCCTAAATATCTAAATTATTGAATTAGAAGGACTAATATTCATATTGTCCATTGTTTTGAGGCTAAAACCCTTAGTCAAAGCCTTATACTCCATTCATCATTGCTATACATTTGAACAGAAGCAATGCCTAGGATCCCACCCACAGAACCAGACCCTTCCGATTTTAACAGTAAAAATATCTCTGTCCCAAAATTCTTGCAGAGTAAGCCAAGGGACAATAACTTCATAAAGACAGAGAAATGGGAGAGCATATGGAAACAGTCAGCATGACAAGCAGCAGTCTCAGTTTTGGCTCCACTCTCGCAACTTGCAAACCCTGGAGAATTATCAATATTTTCTCTTTTTTATCTACCACTCTAACTTTGTAGCAATAACAGGAGGTAATATTAACAGGTTAGCATCCCCTGCTTGCCTGAATTTATCATCCAAGGGTGAGAAAGAGACAATGCTGGTATGAACCTCATGTTGTTGTCCTGAAAAAATTTTGTTTAAAATTCCCAAGAGAGAAACTAAGAGCAGAGATAAAAACAAATGGGGATCAATCTTTATGTGGAATAAAAGATTGATTCCTACAATTACAAGAAGTGTGAACTTTATTGAAAGAACACTCCAGTTAAATGCATTTTAAATGGTCTCTAATACAAAGTGTAAACTAACACATAAATGAAAGCAGTTTCATTGTACTTAAATAAATAGCTCTTGCTTCATCCGTTAAGTCAACTGGATTTCCAGTTACCTTAGGGAACTCGGAATTAGGAACCACCAATGTTATAGAGCTACAGGCTTACCTAGTTATACTAAAACAAATCAAATACATGTGTATGAAAATGCACATAGATAAATCCATGTGAGGATCCAAGAACAATACAGGATTTTTCAAGCAATACAACCTCAACCTCTGTTGATATGAAATACTCCTTTTCTATGTAAAACGTATCACAGGAAAATAAATCATTAGGAAAATAAAGACTTATTCTATGTAACGATCACAGTGAAACCCATTTAATGAGATTTCACAGCACGAAGAAATGTTGCCACATTCCAGTTCAGTCAAAACATGCCAGCCAATCATGAAAAGCTATTAAAGAAGATGAAGATTGGGTCTTTTTATCCCACTACATCTCTGAAAACTGGCATTCCTTTCTCTTCCATTTTATGGAGCAGAAAGAAAAATTAGAGGTACCTAACCCTGCATAAAAGTGATCCAAAAATTATATCTTCATTAAAAAATGAAAACATTAAAAAATCTGGGAATTTACAAAATAGAAAATAAGGAAATACTTTTCTGATTATGTTATTTTTAGCAGCACTGTTAATCATTGTTTTAGTAACATATTAGTGCGTGGCTTTCAGTTTCCAAAGTGAGAGGATTCTAAATTCCCCTGCAGGCAACTATTGAGGAAAAATAATTAAATGTAAATAAATTAGTAATGTAAAAGGATTTTGTCTTGCACTTAAATAAGGACACAGTGAATTTTTCTCTCTCTTTTTTTTTTTTTTTCTAATTAAGGCTTCATATCTTCTGTAAGAGTAGCCCAAATTAAGTTTTACCTAACCTTAGCACAAGTAGCACACTGACTACAGCTGAAGTGGGTGGCATTATTCATGTGTTTAAAATGAAAAATACCATTTGTTTTTTCAATCAGGCTGACTGTGTTGTGACTATCTACACCAGCAGCCTTATTTTTGGTTGTTGCTGTCTGTCTTCTTTAAGTAATGGTGGGGAAAACTGCATATGCCCTAGCTCAGCCATGTGCAATTGTTTTCATTCTCTCCCCTTCTAGAAAAAAGGTGAGACCCTTTGACATGAGAAATCAAAGCCACCACTTCAATAGCTAGTTTAATATTTGGATCTCTGGAGGAAGGATAGTGTGAGGAGACAGCAGTCAGCTGTCTGCAGGCACAATTTCCCAAACTTTGCCTTTCACATGTCATTTCTGCTCACATACGTGTCCCTGTAAGGATTGTGGGTTAGTCAGTCCAATTCAGAAGGACAAAACCAAGGACCGTAGGACTGGCGCATCATGGCAGGGCAATCAATGGCAACAGCCTCTCAGCAACACCCCCAAGGACCACCACAGTTCCATCCCAGACCTCTGTGGCACCGTTTAGTTTCGTCCTTCAGTTTTAAAGTGTACTTTGTCCTTTGGAGGACAGCAGGTGAATCTCTGTGACTCTTACAGCGATTCAGACATTTGAATTATCCATACTTGAAAAACATCCTTTGTTTCAAACACAGACGTGCTTCTGGTTATGCTTCTGAGATGCCCGCATGAGAGCAGTTTATTTCACAACGTGGATAAATGACATTTTCAGACTGATTCCTGGCAAGGAACATGTTCCTTGTGTTCAGCTCTGCACTGTGCACAGTGCATCCTGCCTTAAACCTTCTTGTCTTTACCACCACATAAAAATACAACATATCAGCTGTGCAGCTGCAACCAGGCATCCTAAGTGACAGCCCAGCAGGAAGAACAGCCTTTATTTGTCACCTAAAGTTAATGGCGTAAATTCAGAGACCCCCTCCTTCCTGCCTTTCTCCTACAAAGAGGACTCAAGGCCCTGATTAATATGCAGCCCTATTAACTCTAGTGGCTCTAAGGAGGTGGTGACTGAAGAGGAAAATTAATGACCTCCTGTCCAGGACTTGCCCCTTATTTGAGAGGTGAAATAAAAACTGCAGTGTGAAAGGAAGCAGAATTATTAAATATTTCATTGTAAACTGGTGCAGTAAACACTTTCCAGAAATGGCAGCTTTGAAAAAATTCAATTTTTACTGCTCTTGTTTAATTCAGTTTTATTGGGTACCATCTCAGCCAAGTTGTTTCTTCTTTTACCACCATTGCTCAGACCTCAAGCATAGAAAATAAAATTTTTTAGTCCATGCTCCAGAGAACTGGGGTTTTTTGGCAATGTCACATCAACCAGGAAATAAGAGACCATAGTTGAATTATATCTATCACTGGATATCTATCTAAAAAGCACTCCAAAACCAAAAGCCTCCAAAAAAAAAAGAAACAAAGCAACCGCCTCAAATACTCTTCTGAACTTCTAAACCACATGCTGTAGGCCATAAAATCACAACCACCACATCCAACTCACTTGTACAGAAATGAGAAGGACCTACAAAAAAGCTTGACTCTTGGCTTATTCCTGAACCCTCCTCCTGCAGCAGAGTGAGTACCAATATATGTAAATAGAGAGCTAGAAAAAGGGAGGGGGGGTGGGGGTGGTGGGGTAAGGGAAAGAAGGAGGATGCTGTCATTTTAACTAATATTATGAGAGACAGTAAATCTTGGATGTCTGGGATGGCAAAGACATGCTACTATAACTCCCTTACAGTATTCTTAAACCAGCATATACTTAACATCTTTGATTTGATGTTTTATGTTTTTCTGTAGCTCTCATGAAAAATGTAGAGGCCAAATACGCTGCCCATCAGTAGCATCCATAGATTCAGCAAGTTTTTCTTTATAGATTCCCACCAAACATAAAATTATCTCATTTTTTTGGTTTTTTAGTCTGTCCCAGTCTTAAGAGTGCTCAAAATGCAAAGACTGAAAGAAATTTGCATGGAATATTTTATTGCTAAATGGCCTTCCTTCTTTTAATTGCAGTATCAAAACCTCCTCCTCCCTCTGCACTCAACATTGTGATTGTCTGACTGTCTGAAACACTGATTACCCATTCCCATACAGTGGGATGTCAGAAATAACTTCACAGAAATACAGGAGTTAGCTACTCATTTACTTGAGCCCCTTACTCATTTCTCTACAGACATTATGATGCAAAACAAAGTCAGATTTTCCTCCATTTAAAGTTAAATCTCTCTTCATACACCCAGCTTAGTTGTGTTCTTCCTGCTTGTTCCTCTTGCACACTTCCATTGGTTCTTCTTCACTAAACTGTGTTTTTCACTTTTGTTCTATATCCCACAAATCATATTCATTTACTATCTTTCATTTTTCAAGGCTCGCATCCTGCATTTACCTAGGAGTAGTGGCTATAGGCTACTCATTCACTCCCTTAGGTAAACAAACACACTGTCTTTCTACTTCTATAGCAGTACACTTCAAATAGCTCTTCCAGGTTTAACAAATATCTGAAGCAGAACATCCCTTGTTTCCTAAGGATTCCTCTGCACTGTAACTGATGAAATAATTAGCACATGTGAAAGTTTGAATAGACATTTCTTCTATAAACTCCTCTGAGAATAAACCCCATTGAGTTACAAAATAGCCATAATAAACTTTACATAAAACTAAGCAAACTCTAGCTACATGACAGTTAATTGACTTTCAACAGAAAACTAATACACACCTACACTAAAAACATAAACTCCTCCATCCTTACCTCAACTCCACCTCATGCCAAGGTTCAGCTGTGGGGGATATAGCCAAATCATTTCCACTTCCACATTACAGCTGTACCAGGAAAAACCTTTACATCTGCTGTTAACTCACTTTTCATTTCCCTTTGGCAAGTACACAGAGTGGCACTATCGGGATGGGTAATCATGAATTATCCTTGGTTTAGACCAGCCTACTTTTGCTTTTCTTGGCATCTCAATTCATTTGGTTTCATGCTAAAATAATGAAGGGGTAAGTAAGTATGTGTAATATAGTTCAGAGATAGTCAATGGTGCTAAGCTTTAAAAATACCAGATACAAGACACTTAAGAAAATAATTGTTTTGACTCAAATAGGTATTTGGGGACAAACTTCAGATAAGATTTCCATGGTCACTCTTCATTTACCTGCTTACTTAGGCTCCCTGGCAATAATAAATCTATTTATATATGATGATGTATGTAGCTCTACTGATTTTCTTGGTGCATTTTAACTAACTGCAGCATGAGTTGCTAAATCCTTGTATTTTTCTTCCAAACCTTTTATTAATGAAGGGAAATACAGAAGCTCAACTAACACACAGATATCCCATTCTTCTTATATATTCATGTAATACCCCATTTTCATAACAAACCATTTTTTCTCTCTTCTGTTTCAGCTAACAAGATGTGTTTGTAAGCTGAGGTCTCTCCGCCAGTTTTACACTGATGTAACTCCTTGAACTGTGGTGTAAGGAGAAACTTTGGCAAGTTTTAATGTTGCATGTAAAAGGGAAGATCTGAGGGAGGTAGGGACAGACCTGCTCTCATTTCTAATATATGTTTCATTATGTAGTCTAAACATGTTAACGCTAACAAATCCAAACTGCCCTGTGGTTACCAAGTGAAGGGCTTGTGAAGAACACCATGGAATCTCCAGAGCAGAAATGCCTTTTCCGTGGCTTCTGGTAGCTGCAATGATCTGAATGATCAGCTGTTTCTGGCTTAGGTGCCTTATTCTTAACGGGATAATTTACAGAGGACACAAAAATTATTCAAATATCCTGACAACCAAGACAGAGTCAAAATTAGCCCTGCTTTTCAAATTCATTTTTTCTTCTCAGGGTTAGAAATTCTCTTAGCCTTTCGCCTGTTAAGGAAAATTTTATTCAGGTTCAGAGAGAGACCTCTCAGTGAAGACCTATTCACTGTTCTTTTACTGTGATGCAGTTAAGCAACCATCTGCCCATCCTCTATTACTCATTTAATTTATACAGCACAGTACATTTACTTATATCTTTTCTGAACAGTTTTGATTTTAATATCATTATAACCTTATTTTTGCCAGTCATGAGTTCAGTCTCAGCTGGAAAAAATGCACTTTCCTCTCAGTGTTGCCTGCTATTTTCCTCATTTCACTTTTCTGTCAATGCTATTTTACTAACACACAAAACAGGATATATGATTAGAATTAAATAACAACATTTTAACATTTGTTTCACTATTACCTAAATGTTAGGTACATCCTAGAATTCAGCTGGTAATATACATCACCTGCAGAGCCACACATTTTCTAAATATTTAAAGGAGAAAGTATTACTTGCCTTTAAAGTATTTTTTTTACCTGTATGATTTACACTCTACATAATTATTGTTTTTTGGTTTGTATTTTTAAAAAATCTGGTGGTTTTCTCTTTCCTTTTAAAACAAATATCTCCATGTCACTCTACTTAGCAGCTGTATTCAGTCATAAAAGGGCCACTTGGTATCAGAAAACTCATACATATTTGCCTAATAATGCCTTTTAAGTAATCTGCCCCTTTGTTAATGGCTTTTTTTTTTTAACCAGCCATACACTAGGAATCAAAATTAGCATCTAAATGAGGATGTTTTAAACGCATGCCTAGGGGTTGCAGTTTTCACCTTATTTTTTTTTAATAGTTTGCCATGTTAAATTATGTAAAATAGAAATGGTTTTTTAGTTTTTAATGAGCTAATGTAGACCTATCAACCCTCTCTCCTTCCTCCCCCCACTTCTCTGCTTAAAGAGTCCACAAACTGTTTTGCAGGTATGAAAAATGACCATGAAAGGCAAAACCCAGTGTCAGCAGGCAGATCTCTTCCTCCTCAGCAACAACGGCACCACTGCATGAAGGCGCATTTGTTTAAAGTCCTTACTGAAACAACCCTTTTCCCTATTAATCACTTACAATACATAAAAAGAAGCAACTATTTTTATATTTAATTTCAGAAGAAGAGACTTTATTACAGGTCCTTTTAAATTGGCTTTTCATTTAATTATGGGGAAAGATTAAAAAGAACTAACTGTGTGCCGTGGCATGGCCAAATGATGATTGGAAAGGGGAAGGGGATGCTCGCCATCTGCGAGTGCCATGTTTGGAGGGATCAAACAGAAATGTGGGAGGAATCACAGTGTGATAATCCAGTGTTATCAGGTGGGATAGCTCATAGCAGTATGACTATGCTCATGGGGAGCAAAGAGAGGGTTAGCATCTAGCATACAGGGGATGTACCTCCCTTACCTGGGCAGGCCTACAGGTGTTACCACCCACCTCTGAGGGCGGGTTGCTTCTGCAGGACTCGTTCTGCAGAACAAGGGATTCAACTGCTGTGTGTGAGGAGTGGGGGAGTAGTCAGACAAAGATCCAGATGTGTTAAACGGACAACCCAGAAATAAGACAGCTGGAATCCAACACAAATCAAAACTCTAAAATTAACAGAAACTGCTGGTATGTGGGGCCCACAATTAAGCTTTTATATAATACTGCTGCATTAAATTGCTCTCATTTTCCCCTTGCCTCTTCCAGTTTACTGAAAAACCTTCAATGGTGTCACATGCAAAATCGAAACAAATTCCTCAATACTGAGTCTGTAACAAAATGTCTCTGTTGTTTTTCTTGTTTTAATCCTAATCCACATGAAGAAGATTTGACAGAAGAATCCCATCCCTTGACCTGATGACAACACTTCCTAATGCAGCTCAGGACACCATTAGCCATTTTTACACACACTGGTGTGTGGTCACACTGCTGGCTCATGCTCAGCTTGGTGGCCACCATAACCTCCAGGGCCTTTTCTGCAAAACTCTTTTCCATCTGGGTGGCCCCCAGCCTATGCTGGTGACTGGGCTTGTTCCTCCCCAGGTGCAGGATTTTGCACTTCCCCCTGTTGAACTGCATGACGTTCCCGTCACTCCATTTCTCCAGCCTATTGAGGTCCCTCTGCATAGCAACATGAGACACTCATCCCAGTTTTGTGTCACCAGCAAGCTCACTGAGGCTCCATTCTGCCCCATCACCCAGATGATTAATGAAGATACTGAACAGGACTTGACCAAGTATTAACCTCTAGGGTACACCGCTGGTTACTAGCCTCCAATTAAACTTCATCCTACTGATGAAGTCCTCCGGGCTCAGCTGTTCAGACAGTTTTCTGTCCACCTCACTGCTCATCCAGCCTATACTTCATCAGCTTCTCTATGATGATCTTGTGGGAAACAATGTCAAAAGCCTTATTGAAGCTAGACAATATCCACTGTTCTCGCTTCATCTACCAAGCCCGTCATTTTGTTGCAGAAGGTTATCAGGTTGGTCAAGCATGACTTCCCTTTGGTCAATCAATGCACACTATTCCTGATGATTTCCCTGTCCTTCATATGCCTGTAGATGGTTTGCAGGATGTGTTCTGTCACCTACCCAGGTATCAAGGTGAGGCTGATGTGCATGTAGTTCCCTGGGTCCTCCCTCTTACCCTTCTTGAAGATAGGAGTGACATTTACTTTCCTCCAGTCCTTGGGCATTTCTCCATAAAGCTGGAAGATAATCGAGAGTGACCTTGACATCAGCCAGCTCCCTCAGTATTTGTGGGTACATTCCATCAGAGTCCGTGGAATTATGTGTGTTTGGTTTGCTTAAGTATTTGCTCACCTGATTCTCTTCCACCAAGGGTACATTGATTATTATGTGCTATCAATAACACCAACACTATAACAGAAAAAAAAAATTAAATTGAAAGGTTCATCTGCTTCCTTACAATTCCATAAGTTTTTCTTATAACACTGATTTCTGAACTATTATTCATAACCTTCCATCAGACTTCTGGTCACATCATTCACTACAACAAGCAGCTGATGATCCCATGGACATCTGGGTTATGTTCGTTGACATTTTTGCTTCTTTGCTCCATGTTTGGCATCCCTGATGTGATCCTAAATGTTTTCAGACTAAGGGGATGTGTTCTGGCTCTAGTGTCAACAAAGAGCCTGCCGTCACTGAAAGCGGAAAGGCTTGGAACCCATCAAGTTTTCAACCAAAATAAAAATAAACCTCAAGGTTCACCTAATGACCTCATAATAGAAAGCAGAGATCTCATGGTAACATCTGGTGATGAAGTAACATAAATATTTCTATTAAAAAATCAAATAAGGACTAGGAGAGCAGAAAGATAATAAGGGAACAAGATAGCTCTAAGTGCTTGGCTCACTAGTGCAAAGGAACCACTAGCTCATAGTCACCTCATTTGCCCATTCTCTCTGGATAAACTAAGGTCAAAATATCTACTTTATAAATGAAATACGCAACAAAATATTACTAAAGCAACGCTTTTGAGTTGTGATTGAATCAGGCATATTTGAAGAGTCACCATATGGATTTGACTTTTCCTCTCTGTCACTCATTTTCCTGCACTTGTTGAAAATGTACGTGTTCTATGAAGGGTCTAATGGTGTAAAATGTAGTTATTTAAGGTATCACCTTATGTACAGTCATAAACATGGGTAGGAGGGTGCAGGACCTTCTTCACTTAGAAAAGCAAGTGCAGGAGCAGTCTCTGCTGTAGAGATTAGATCCTGTCCATCTCCAGGAGAAGTGGCAGAAAACAGTTCATAGTTTCTGTTTCATACAGGGTTCAATTATGCCGTGATATTTAAGGAAGGAGGGTGGAGAAAAGCTTCAGCTGTTTAATTTTACTTTTATAACTAATGTTAAGAATATCTAACATATTGATATTGGGGTGGTCTTCTTAACATGGCAGGAAAAAAAAAAAAACCATCAGCTGATATATCAGAAGCTGACAACAAAATGTAATTAAGTCATGAGTAAAACCACCTGTTTAAATGAAAATATTTTGATATGTGGAGAGATTTTAAGACACAGAGTAAGTCTTTAGTTGTAATCTCCAGAAGCTCTTGAGAGAGGAGTACAGACATACAAGGATAACAGGATCTCATTGGCCTTTTTTAAATTAATTTTTACCCAGATTTGCTAGGAGACAACGAAATTCTGTATGTTATTCAGGGTATCTATCTGAAGCATGGAGGGGTTGGATGTTAGATGTAATATGTGTCTAAAACAAAACTGACCTACAGGCTGTCAGACAGGAAGTACCCACTAGTAATACTAGCTGTGCTAGGGGTAGTTAAACCATGGTAAGTAAGAACAAAGGGTGTGAGAGTTACTGTGATGGTTCAGATAAAAGGTTTGCCAGTGTCCAGTTACAAGCACATGGGAAAGGCATTAAGAAAGAACATACAGTAATATGTTCCCACTCTCACTTCCTGCAGTCTGCAAATTAGACATTTCAGAGGCAAGCAAAGCTTTATGTTCCACTCCTGATATCCGAACAATTCCCAAGTAGACAAAAAGGATTGAAAAAAAAATACCGTTGTAGGTAATTGATGTGCTTCTCCTCATGCTATTGGAGATAGGCACCACTGATGCCATTCGCTACCACACGAAACGTGGGACGTCCTAACTAGGCTTTGCCTAGCAATAGCAACAGGCAGGCATAGTCATTGGGGACTTAGCTACAGGAGCTCTCGCCTACGTAGTCACTCTATCCTGACATGCAAACGATATCACTGCAACAGCGTGTCAGCGCAAAGAGCTATTCTGAAAAAGCAGCAACAGAATATTTCACTTCACAATGGTTGCGGATGCCAATCTTCCCTCAGAGAAAAAGTCTTACAATTTCTCCATTAGACACAAAATTTTTGAATAAATTATGCATTTCAGAAAGACATTCATTCAATTGCAACATTTTAAATTATGGAGGATGTCTTAGCTCCCATGGTATGTTCTTCTGTTAGTTGGTTATTTTCAATATCTAGAAACTGACACTTTTTTGCAGTCCTCACTAGTTCCACGTGTTTCCATTTTATTTTTATTGACCTTTCCTTTTTTATCATCTCATGAGTAGAATAAAGCAAGTAGGGTATCACAGGGCTAACCAAGAGGAACTGAAGTTTAACTCAGGAATAATCCCATTTAATTAGAGACATAATCACCTTAAGTATAGGCCCTTCATTATTATAGTATCAAGAAAGGCAGAATATTCCCTCAGAATTTACACTTCTCCTGATAATCCTTTAAATTGATAAAAATTTTAAATAATTGCTAATAGCTAAGTATTTGCTAACGTACAATTTTTTAGACTTTTCATTTAGATTCTTACCATATCTCTATTTTTAATTTCCTTTGGGTTTTCCCTTAATTTTTTTCTCTTATTATCTGTCACATTTTAGAAATTGTGCCTACTTATTCTTTATGCTAAGCTTTGACTTCATCTTATGTATTTCTAATAACTATTTTATGGTTAGTTTTTAGTCATTACATTTTCTTTTCTCAAATCTCTGTTCTCTACATTTTTCTAGTTGTAAATCCACTTTTCTGTTCATTCCCTCAATTATATTTCTTTTGATTATTTTCCTCTCCATTTTTTTTCATTTCATATCTGATATTTCATGCCATATATTATATGCATATGACAAAGTAAATGTATATTCATGGAATCTATTTCAATTATATCCATCCTCATACACCAGACTTATATTATCTACATGATGTGATAAGTGTAAGGAAGCAAACTATAATAATCTCTGTATTTTCAAAGTTATTTGCTTCACTAGTTATTCAGCTTTAGGGATGTGTAAACACTTACTAGATGTACTGTGTGGCAGAGTAACAAAACCTTTGTTATTTGCTCTGCAGAGTTAATTATATTTTCAAGGACTGCTTTCTGACTGCTGGTGTTCCTCCATGTTTTCAGAAAAAAAGGTCTTTCTAAGTGTTTTTTCCTTAAATATATCATAGCATTCATATTCTTAATATTTGAAACTGGAAACAAAACACAAGTACTGCAACACCTTGTAAACAACATGGTCTAGAAAGTTTACTTCAGTTCAGTAAAGGTTATACAGAGTAAAATTGGCTGCAGTTCTGAAAAGACACCTTCTTGTGTCTTTTATATACTTTACTATATTTCTAAATAGTTTTTAAAACTATTTCTAAATAACTTTAAAAACTAGTTCTAAATAGCTTTTTAAGAGTAACTGTAGATACAAACTTACAACTTGTTGACAACAAGTCATGGCTTCTTAACTGAGCTGTTGATCCTAGGGCTGCCATATTTCTGCCTGGGATTTACAAAATTAGCTATCTTTCTATCCAGACCAGTTAGAGGGAAAAAAAAAAAAGTGTACATATAGGAAAACCCACACAGATGGTAACTCTGGCTATAACTGGCCATGTTGTATGCCCTCAGTCCACTCCAACTGAGAAGTAAAACATGTCAGTTTAAACCACTTCCATCAAGGTTTAGATACCAGGGAAGCAGATGGACCTTCAGGATACCAGCAGCCTAAATTTATTGTCAGGCCCGACTTTAACAGTTCATTAAGCATATGCTTAGCTTCAGGCACAAGCACACAAGTGGTCCCATGGATCACAGTGGGTCTATGCGTCCAGCTTAAAATTAAGCATATACTGAAATGTTTTGTCCAACAAGAGCAGAATTATGGTTCTGTTTAAGGTTGCAGTGTGTGCAAACTGCTTAGTGAAATCAAAGCTTAAGCCTGTAGGTTAGCACATGCTTTACTTAAGCATTTAAAATTATTTATGTAGTGACGTCGATGTCAATCATTCCATTCATATGCTTAGCACTAAGCATGTGTGGAAATGGTTTCCTCGGCTGGTCATAGCATGTAATCCAACCCAAGCAGCACCAGCAGTAACACTGTGATCTCAATATACTTGCCATGTGCTAAAAGCTCTCAGAAGTAGTTTAGAGTCCATGGCTGTATATAAGCAAAAACAAACAAAACCCAAAACATACTGCGGAGTCCTATTACCACGTGGAAATCTGGCTGATGCCAGGTCCTCTTTGGTCGGTGGTTCTGTATCTATTCACTACGCATTTCACTGTCCCAACTAACACCCTAAAGACCCACAACACACCTGTGAGCTATATAACACATCCAGCTTACAGACATGCTGGCTGAGGCCAGAAGGGGATACCTGACGGACATCATGGTGAACATGAAGTCAGTAGCTGTGCGCAGTCAGGCTGACTAGTCTTCCTTCTTTCTGATTTCCAACACACAGCTATAGCAGAAGCAGCAGCGTGGGTCTAAATAACCAGAATGATTTTTGTTTGGCCCACAAGATGGTGGACTATAAGCACTAATGGTCCATAATCCACCCTGCATCTCGTGCTGAGTGGTGGCATGCAGATCTTCACAAAGATCATGACCTGCAAGGCCATCACCCTTGAGGCTGAGTGTCTGCATGGTGCTTAGTTGCTGGCTGGGGCTAAACCCCAACAGAATTCTACATGCTCTGACTCAATTCCTAATCTAGTCAATAGTGTCAGATATGGCATTGACACTGCTTGACACTGAGATTTATGGGATGACAGGCAATTCAGGAAGTACATGCCTGAGGCTATTACTTCAAAACTAAGGGAAACAGAAGCCAAGATAACCATAGTATCAGTAAGATATCTATACCATGGGCTTCATTTGTACATAGTGCTATTACTTCAATATCATATCTAAAATTCTGCATTCTCCTATTGTCCAATATAAAGCTCTCTCAGTCAACTATCTAATATATTGATTTTTTAATGAGGGAGATGTCATCCTTATTTTACAGGTAAAACTTGAAGTACAACAAGAAAAACTTGATTTGCCTGAGGTTACATCCTAACCCTGCTTCTTAACAAAGCACAGGCCATTGGTTTGTTGATCTTCTGTTTTCACCACTAGACTTCTGGCTTTCAAAGACTTTCCTTCAACATTAATTAGAGACAGAACATGTGACTTGCTTTATTCTTTTGCCTTTTTGCACTAACATCTCATTTCAAGCCTTTCCTGCTCACCCCTACTGTGTCTTATTGTTTAGGGAATAATTTATATTGATTAATACAAGTTTTCTGCATGCAATATACAGTACAAGAAAATCAACCTTACATTGAGGCTTCACAATATAGTGTTAATAACCCTACTGGCTGGAAGTTAGCCAACTAGCTAATCATTACTGCATGAGCATAGGCACCTCACAGCATGCCATATCATTGAGGTAATAAACAATAGATTTGTTAATCTAGTATGAAAGCATTATCAGTTCTCTTTGCTTTGCAAATACTTCAAAATCTTCTCTAAGCTTTTCTGCAGATTTCTTACACTGCAGTTCCATTTAGTCAGTTGTGTTTTTCAAAAGAAGAAACTCTGAAGAAATTGATGTAGGAATTAATGTTATTTTGCAGTATAATGTATATCATTTCATTCATTCTTTTTGCTGATCTTCTTTTCCAAGTGGAAAAGCAAGGAGTTACAAAACCGATGTCTGGATTTTTTCTTCCTGCTAAGGATCCCTTTTTACTTTTTGTTTTTAATTTAATGTAATGATCTTACATATAGATCAATGAAATTAATAATTTTTAAAAAGTCTCTTTTATAACTATCTGACTGTAATTCCAAAATATATCTCCTAGTTATACACTGATTATTATTTCATAATTTTTTTTTTTTTTTTTTTGTAGATTGAAATTTCTGGTTTGTTATCAGGCACTCTAGACAGTACTTTTTTATATACTTAACTTCAAATATATCTGTTAGCAATAAACCAATTTCTCTTTTCTCTGTACTAAATGGTGTGATATAAACTACCTAATTATTCATTATTGTTTTCAGCCATTCTAAGGGAAGAACAATCCATCTGTACTTAGGAGGAAAAATCAGAATGATCTGAAAGACGTATATAACAAATCATATAATGATTTGATTCTTTTTGATAGTAAAATTGGATGAAAGCATATCTTATAGAATTTGCAAACCAGTCATCACTGACATCTAGCTAACTTTGTGGGATTGGAAGAGTAATTAACCCTTTTGTTGCAGAAAACAATGTTCATTATACTTCTACTTTTTATTACTAGTGGCAGACGGATAAAAGACCAAAGAGGCCGCTGAGATCCATTCTTCTGATAAAGCTGTTTCTACTGCTTTACTCAATCTATTTCAATTTATTCCCAGAAGTGTTTTTTATCTTGTTCAATACAAGTCAGTAACAGTTCAGCTTAGGGTAAGACGATACATGTGTATATATGCCTACTCATGAAATTCGGGACAAGGTACATTTATACTCTGGGGGGAGGCCTCTCCCCTGAGGTGCTTGGACTTTAAAGTGAAGGAGACAGACTGGGAGTTGAAAGACCTGACCTACACAGGAGAGAATTGGCAAGTTTTGGGCAGTGTTTGCAAGCCTTTTGGCAGTGGTGCCACTGCCTTGACCACTGCAGCTCCCTGACAGACCATCTGGGCTGTGGGGAATATGCATCCCACTCAGTGTGGCAGCTCCTGCTCCATCAGATTCCACCCCAAGTGATCCTGACATGTTTCCCCCATCCTTAGCCTCCCATGCAATGTGGAAGCCACGCAATGGGTTTCTTTCTTTGGTGTTCCTGCTTTGGAATGATGTTTTCACATAACAATTCTACTCTTTTGCATTTTAATTTCCTGGGAACGAATTGCTCCAGAAACTGAAAATTTTCTTTGTTCTTTCATGCCAAACATCCTACCTACTCTTATCTTACAGCTTCTTTCCTGTTTTCCAGGTCCTCTTTTCTCATTTCTTGGGCTGTTTTCTTCAGCTGTTGAACTCATAGATTGCCTAATTTTATGTAAATATGCTATTTCCTGCTTGTGTTCCTTAACTTCAGCCACACATTTTGCTTTGTTATTTCTCTCCGCATTTCCAAACTTAAGATCTGCTACAAAGAGTGGTTATGATCTGTTTCCCACTCTTCTGTCACACAAAGGTATTAAAATGAACTGAGAATAAACACTAATGTTTGTTTTCATTATTAGAAACCTTAATTATCTTTGCATTAGCACCTCTGGACCTACCACCTGACGGCATTTCAGAGACACATCAGAATTGTTATCACTTAAAAAGTAAGGCTATAGCATCCAATGAGAGATGCAGGAGGAGCCCAGACCCTCTGGCTGCTCTGGGGTTTGGATCGAGCCTCAACTAAGTCACATGGAAGGTAAACAATTTATGTTAATGTTAGGATAAAGTTAGAGTTAATGTTAGGATAAAGATGTCAAGACAGGTATCTGAGCACATTGCAGGGCTCTGAGCAGTCATTTGAGTTACTCAGTTACTAAAACATGGTCTTCAGAACAGGAGTTCCTCCAGATTTCCCAGAAAACTTTTCTGTGTCACCTACTAAAGCAAGACTTCACCGAATTTACCAGAATCCCTTAACTCAGTGAGCCATAGATCTGTAGTAAGGTTTTTGAGGAACTATATTTCTGCACTCTCATTTTGTTTTTAATGTCTTTGTTAATGCTACCTTTGTTAACCTGGAATTACCTCCTTGTTCCAGGAGTAATGCTTCCAGTGGAAAGTTTAAGGGAGCAAATGGTAATATGTGGGGTGTCAGAGTAGGAGAATACAGTCCTTTTATTAATGGACCCTGTCTGTCAGGTGCTTGCTGAGGTGGGTAAAGTGAACAATTTTAGTGCAGACTTTTGTAGCAATACGTAACTGTATAGCAAGCTGTCAGACCAATATCTCAACAGCAGATGAGCTTTGGATTACCTCATGCAATAAAGCTTTGTATTTTCTGTCTTTCATCCTTGCATGTGGAAGGTGAAATGTTTATTTTGCCAAGGAGGAGATAGCCCTTGATTTGATTCCTATCTTTTTTGATCATAGATGAATCACTACCAAAATAACAGATCCTTGATGCAGATAGAACCATTTAACACTGAAGATGCTAACACTGTGTTAGGTTAAAAAGTGGTGGGGTTAGATCTGCAACTCCTCCTTTTTTACATAGAGCTGTGTAGGCAGTGCAGTGTTCTGAGACAACATTCAATTCCCTTTGCTTATCTAACACAAATGCCATTAACAGTGAACTGTACAGTCAGATTCTTTTCCTTGTTCTGTTCAGGTTTCATCTTGAACCTGGAAAACTTTTTGTGATGGAAAGCAGAATCAAAACTGTCAAATTGCTCTGAGAGGTTTTGGGTTAGATTAATAGACACTTTCCAATGGAATCACTGTTTGTGGGTTTTTTTTAATAATACCTGAGAACTTTGTTCCATCTATGAAAAAATGTCTTTGAATCACCTGGAGGCAAAGACACAGAAAGGCAGGGTCATGGGAGCAGTTACCTTGCAATCCTACCCTCCTATCAGCGATGCACTCAGTGGAGATGCAGAGGCAAAATCAGGCCAGGTTTTTAACAGTCTCCGCAAAAAGAGGGAAGCCAGGTTGACTTTCAGATGCTTGGGGGAGTCTGTGAGTCTTACAAGTAGAAAAGTCATCTTCATACTTGAGCACGATGACAAGACTGAATCAATAAATACTGAGCCATCATCTACCTTCTGGGCTGTTTTTAGAGTATGTTTTCAAAGTAGAGCAAGCATTCTTCCAAGCAATTTAAAATAAAATGGCAGTGTTCCACAGACTTTGTCCCACCAGAATGTATCTTACTGATATCTCCTCAACAGGCCATGTTAAAAGGAATTATAAAGTACCATGGGTCACAAAAAGGCCTACTTCAAACAGATTCCAATCATGATGAGGTACTGATTTGCTACTGTAATTTAATTCCTCCAAGTAATTAGTTCTGCAAAGACAGGAGGCACAGAGTGTCAATCCTAGGGGCAGGGAGAGGTCTTTCTGGCAAAATACAAGCTATTCAGTTCTTTGGCAGGAATCTCCATGTTTCTTTAGAAGATACCCAGGACATGTAAAATTAACACCTTGAAATCGAAAAGGAAAAAATGGAAGAATACAAAACAATCACCAGTGAAATAGTTTTACAGCTATAATCACAGTTCCTTTATTTTTCCCCTCAGCCTTTCTTTCAGACAGGTATTTATAAACTCCTGAAGAGCCAGCGAGCTTCACTGCATTTGTTAACATGCACATGGTTAAACCTGCCTACCTGACAGCACACCAAAGCACGTCTTTCACTTCCCTGCCACTCTTACAACAAACTATTGGAATTAGGTTTGTGCCTTATTTTCTAATTAAAATTAAAAAGCCAACCAAACAAACAAACAAAAAAAACCCCACTACTGGTTTTATTGGCAGGCTCAGAGAAATCTTGCAGGAGCTACTCAAATATGTGATCTACTCTAGGTGATCCTGCTCTGGCAGGGGGGTTAGACTAGATAACCTCTAGAGGTCCCTTCCAACCCCTTCCACTCTGTGAATCAGTGTAAATGCAAAAAAGACTCCATAAAAGAGATGAGCTTGCTGAGATGATGTTGTCTCTGACATAGAATTTGGTTTGATATAACACTGAATTTATAGAGTACCTGCTGCCTAGGAGAGCCTGGAGTGATTCCAGTATAATTTCAGTGAAGTCACCAAATTTACACCAGAATTTGAAACAGAGAGCCTAGTAAAGCTTTGCTATTCCTGGCCTTGACATTAAAGCCAATGTTTTCATGTGGAGTGCTTTTCAGCCCAAATAACTGGTTGTGTGAATGGCTTTAGAGGAAAGCTTTTTATAAAACTTGAAAATATATAGGCTCTGCAGTCTTTAGGTTCTATTAATAAACAGGCATAACTTCAAATGTTGTTTTCTTTTAAAACTATTTACAAAATGACAGCAGCAGCATCAAATGAGAGAGCTTTCAGAGCAATCTAGCATCTTCAGGGGCTAATGTGTTATTGTGATAGAGACTTTTATTTTTCAGGCAGAAAGTGGAAATTGGAATTGAAAAATCAGATTGTACAATGAAATTTACTTTCTTTCATGCCAGATTAGTAAAACCTTCTCAATAACAGCAGCATTATGGAAGGAGACCTGAGATGTGGATCATGGGGGAGTGTGGCACACTGGATTTTTCCAAGCCAGACAGGATTTGTTGATGTCGTCACTGTTCCTACTATAACAGTACTGCTATTGTTAATAACAGGAGAAACTATTATTTTCTTGTATCTCATGATTATTTCATCCAATCATTGTACCTGCATATTAAGAATTTGTCTGCCTT